>NC_061513.1:178638834-178659481 GCF_022539505.1 Lolium rigidum | reverse complement strand
GATAGTGGGTTCATGCTCGCATTGACACAGGACAAGTGATGAGAAAGTTCTAAGGTTGTGTTGTGCTTGTTGCCACTAGGGATAAAACATTGGCGCTATGTCCGAGGATGTAGTTGTTGATTACATTACGCACCATACTTAATGCAATTGTCCGTTGTTTAGCAACTTAATACTTGGAGGGGTTCGGACGATAACCCGAAGGTGGACTTTTTAGGCATAGATGCGGTTGGATGGCGGTCTATGTACTTTGTCGTAATGCCCAATTAAATCTCACTATACTTATCATGTCATGTATGTGCATTGTTATGCCCTCTCTATTTGTCAATTGCTCGACTGTAATTTCTTCACCCAACATTCTTTTATCTTATGGGAGAGACACCTCTAGTGAACTGTGGACCCCGGTCCATTCTTTAATACTGAAATACAAATCTGCTGCAATACTTGTTTTACTATTTTCTCTGCAAACAATCATCTTCCACACAATAGGGTTAATCCTTTGTTACAGTAAGCCGGTGAGATTGACAACCTCACTGTTTCGTTGGGGCAAAGTACTTTGGTTGTGTTGTGCAGGTTCCACGTTGGCGCCGGAATCTCCGGTGTTGCGCCGCACTACATCCCGCCGCCATCAACCTTCAACGTGCTTCTTGACTCCTACTGGTTCGATTAAACCTTGGTTTCTTATCGAGGGAAACTTGCCGCTGTGCGCATCACACCTTCCTCTTGGGGTTCCCAACGGACGTGTCAACTACACGCATCAAGCAAATTTCTGGCGCCGTTGCCGGGAGATCAAGACACGCCGCAAGGGGAGTCTCCACTTCTCAATCTCTTTACTTTGTTTTTGTCTTGCTTTATTTTATTTACTACTTTGTTTGCTGCACTTATATCAAAACACAAAAAAATTAGTTGCTAGCTTTACTTTATTTACTGTCTTGTTTGCTATATCAAAAAACACAAAAAAAATAGTTACTCGCATTTACTTTATTTAGTTTGCTTTATTGTCTTGCACTCTATATTAAAAATACAAAAAATATTTAGTTACTTTTGTTACCATGTCTAGCTCTGAACCTGTTACTTCTTCGCCTGAAGAATTAGTCTTCACTTTTAAACAAGGGGATGAGGAGAGTTTTAAGGATGCTTGGTCTAGAATTTTTACTTCTTATCGTGAAGCCGAACCTCAAATGACTCTAAGTTTGCTCCTTAGTAATTTTTATTTTGGTCTTATGGTTCGCTATAGATATGCTTTGGATACTTTAGTGGGAGGAGATTTCCTCCATTGCAATGGGGATCAAGCTTTTAATGCCATAAAGAAGTTGGTTGCATCACATGATTCAGCCTAATAATTTTGATTCAGCCCTTATCGGCATTCATAATAGATTAAATACTCTTGAGACAAGTGCATCTCGCTTAAATGAAAATTATGGATACATTCGTAACCGTCTTGATCAAGTTTTAGTGAACTCTGAACTTTCATTGTGGGATCCTCACTGTTAAAATCGTTATCGGTGATCGAACTCTTCATGCCTACTCGTGATATTATGTATGAATTTTGCCTTATGCCCGAAAGCATTTATAAATCTTTGAAACTTTGGGGAGTCGATGAAGGAGGAGAAGAAATAACTCTCATTGATAACTCTATTATAATTCCTAAGGGAATAGCCGCAGGTGTGCATACAACCATTCTTGGAAGAACAATATCCATTGATTATCTTGTTACTGAAACAGCAAAAATCATACTCGGGAGATCCCTGTTGAAACTATTGGGAGCAGTCATTGATGTGGGAGAAGGCACTCTGAAATTCACCTCTATACCAGGGGGAAATCATATATTTCCTAAACCAAAGGGAAAGAAAAACAATAAGAAAGGTAAGGGTAAAGCCCAAGGTAAGGTTGACGCACCACCCTTCGATAACACTTGAGTTACACTTTCGCGCCTAGCTGAAAGGCGTTAAAGAAAGCGCTTATGGGAGACAACCCATGTTTTTACTCCAGTATTTTTGTTTTATATTTGTGTCTTGGAAGTTTTTTACTACTGTAGCAACGTCTCCTTATCTTAGTTTTGAGTTTTGTTGTGCCAAGTAAAGTCTTTGATAGAAAAGTAAGTACTAGATTTGGATTACTGCGCAGTTCCAGATTTCTTTGCTGTCACGAATCTGGGTCTATCTCCCTGTAGGTAGCTCAGAAAATTACGCCAATTTACGAGAATGATCCTCAGATATGTACGCAACTTTCATTCAATTTGAGAATTTTCGTTTGAGCAAGTCTGGTGGCCTAATAAAATCCATCTTTACGGACTGTTCTGTTTTGACAGATTCTGTCTTTTATTTCGCATTGCCTCTTTTGCTATGTTGGATGAATTTCTTTGATCCATTAATGTCCAGTAGCTTTATGCAATGTCCAGAAGTGTTAAGAATGATTGTGTCACCTCTGAACATGTGAATTTTTATTATGCACTAACCCTCTAATGAGTTGTTTTGAGTTTGGTGTGGAGGAAGTTTTCAAGGATCAAGAGAGGAGTATGATGCAATATGATCAAGGAGAGTGAAAGCTCTAAGCTTGGGGATGCCCCGGTGGTTCACCCCTGCATATATTAAGAAGACTCAAGCGTCTAAGCTTGGGGATGCCCAAGGCATCCCCTTCTTCATCGACAACATTATCGGGTTCCTCCCCCGAAACTATATTTTTATTCTGTCACATCTTATGCACTTTGCTTGGAGCGTCGGTTTGTTTTTGTTTTTTGTTTTGTTTGAATAAAATGGATCCTAGCATTCACTTTATGGGAGAGAGACACGCTCCGCTGTAGCATATGGACAAATATGTCCTTAGGCTCTACTCATAGTATTCAAGGCGAAGTTTCATCTTCGTTAAATTGTTATATGGTTGGAATTGGAAAATGATACATGTAGTAACTCTAAAATGTCTTGGATAATTTGATACTTGGCAATTGTTGTGCTCATGTTTAAGCTCTTGCATCATATACTTTGCACCCATTAATGAAGAAATACTTAGAGCTTGCTAATTTGGTTTGCATATTTGGTTTCTCTAGAGTCTAGATAACGTCTAGTATTGAGTTTTGAACAACAAGGAAGACGGTATGGAGTCTTATAATGTTTACCATATGTCTTTTATGCGAGTTTTGCTGTACCGTTCATCCTTGTGTTTGTTTCAAATAACCTTGCTAGCCTAAACCTTGTATCGAGAGGGAATACTTCTCATGCATCCCAAATACTTGAGCCAACCACTATGCCATTTGTGTCCACCATACCTACCTACTACATGGTATTTATCCGCCATTCCAAAGTAAATTGCTTGAGTGCTACCTTTAAAATTCCATCATTCACCTTTGCAATATATAGCTCATGGGACAAATAGCTTAAAAACTATTGTGGTATTGAATATGTACTTATGCACTTTATCTCTTATTAAGTTGCTTGTTGTGCGATAACCATGCTTCTGGGGACGCCATCAACTATTCTTTGTTGAATATCATGTGAGTTGCTATGCATGTCCGTCTTGTCTGAAGTAAGAGAGATCTACCACCTTCATGGTTGGAGCATGCATATTGTTAGAGAAGAACTTTGGGCCGCTAACTAAAGCCATGATTCATGGTGGAAGTTTCGGTTTGGACATATATCCTCAATCTCATATGAGAATAATAATTGTTGCCACATGCTTATGCATTAAAGAGGAGTCCATTATCCGTTGTCCATGTTGTCCCGGTATGGATGTCTAAGTTGAGAATAATCAAAAGCGAGAAATCCAAAATGCGAGCTTTCTCCTTAGACCTTTGTACGGGCGACATGGAGGTACCCCATTGTGACACTTGGTCAAAACATATGCATTGCAAAGATCCGGTAGTCCAAGTTAATTAGGACAAGGTGCGGGCACTATTAGTATACTATGCATGAGACTTGCAACTTGTAAGATATAATGTACATAACTCATATGCTTTATTACTACCGTTGACAAAATTGTTTCATGTTTTCAAAATAAAAGCTCTAGCACAAATATAGCAATCGATGCTTTCCTCTTTGAAGGACCATTCTTTTACTTTTATGTTGAGTCGGTTCACCTATTTCTCTCCACCTCAAGAAGCAAACACTTGTGTGAACTGTGCATTGATTCTTACATACTTGCATATTGTACTTGTTATATTACTCTATGTTGACAATTATCCATGAGATATACATGTTACAAGTTGAAAGCAACCGCTGAAACTTAATCTTCCTTTGTGTTGCTTCAATGCCTTTACTTTGATTTATTGCTTTATGAGTTAACTCTTATGCAAGACTTATTAATACTTGTCTTGAAGTACTATTCATGAAAAGTCTTTGCTTTATGATTCACTTGTTTTCTCATGTCATTACCATTGTTTTGATCGCTGCATTCACTACATATGTTTACAAATAGTATGATCAAGGTTATGATGGCATATCACTTCAGAAATTATCTTTGTTATCGTTTTACCTGCTCGGGACGAGCTGAACTAAGCTTGGGGATGCTTGATACGTCTCCGACGTATCGATAATTTCTTATGTTCTATGCCATATTATTGATGATACCTACATGTTTTATGCACACTTTATGTCATATTTGTGCATTTTCTGGAACTAACCTATTAACAAGATGCCGAAGTGCCGGTTCTCGTTTTCTGCTGTTTTTGGTTTCGAAATCCTAGTAACGAAATATTCTCGGAATTGGACGAAACAAAGACCCGGGGGCCTATTTTTCCACGGAGCTTCCGGAAGACCGAAGAACATACGAAGTGGGGCCACGAGGTGGCGACACCACAAGGCGGCGCGGCCCGGGGGGCCCGCGCCACCCTATGGTGTGGCCCCCTCGTCCGGCCCCCGACTCGCCCTTCCGCCTACTTAAAGCCTCCGTCGCGAAACCCCCGATGCGAAAAACCACGATACGGAAAACCCTTGCGAGACGCCGCCGCCGCCGATCCCATCTCGGGGTATCCTCGGAGATCTCCTCCGGCACCCTGCCGGAGAGGGATTCATCTCCCGGAGGACTCTACACCGCCATGGTCGCCTCCGGAGTGATGAGTGAGTAGTTCACCCCTGGACTATGGGTCCATAGCGGTAGCTAGATGGTTGTCTTCTCCTCATTGTGCTTCATTGTTGGATCTTGTGAGCTGCCTAACATGATCAAGATCATCTATCCGTAATACTCTATGTTGTGTTTGTCGGGATCCGATGGATAGAGAATACCATGTCACGTTAATTATCAAGTTATTATACATGTCTTGTTCATGATCTTGCATGCTCTCCGTTTCTAGTAGAGGCTCGGCCAAGTTTTTACTTTTAACTCCAAGAGGGAGTATTTATGCTCGATAGGTTCATGCTCGCATTGACACCAGGACGAGTGATGAAAGTTCTAAGGTTGTGTTGTGCTCGTTGCCACTAGGGATAAAACATTGGCGCTATGTCCGAGGATGTAGTTGTTGATTACATTACGCACCATACTTAATGCAATTGTCTGTTGTTTAGCAACTTAATACTTGGAGGGGTTCGGACGATAACCTGAAGGTGGACTTTTTAGGCATAGATGCGGTTGGATGGCGGTCTATGTACTTTGTCGTAATGCCCAATTAAATCTCACTATACTTATCATGTCATGTATGTGCATTGTTATGCCCTCTCTATTTGTCAATTGCCCGACTGTAATTTGTTCACCCAACATGCTTTTATCTTATGGGAGAGACACCTCTAGTGAGCTGTGGACCCCGGTCCATTCTTTAATACTTGAAATACAAATCTGCTGCAATACTTGTTTTACTATTTTCTCTGCAAACAATCATCTTCCACACAATACGATTAATCCTTTGTTACAGACAAGCCGGTGAGATTGACAACCTCATTGTTTCGTTGGGGCAAAGTACTTTGGTTGTGTTGTGCGGGTTCCACGTTGGCGCGGAATCTCCGGTGTTGCGCCGCACTACATCCCGCCGCCATCAACCTTCAACGTGCTTCTTGACTCCTACTGGTTCGATTAAACCTTGGTTTCTTACTGAGGGAAACTTGCCGCTGTGCGCATCACACCTTCCTCTTGGGGTTCCCAACGGACGTGTCAACTACACGCATCATTGATCAATTTGAGTTTGAACCATATGAAAATGTTTAACAAGCATCTTAACATCATTGGAGGTTCTCTCCACAATATCATGCAATTCACTAATAGCTCGAGAATTTTCCATTAAATGATTCTCTACTCTCATATTAAAATTTTCTTGCTTTACAATATAATTATCAAACTCATCTAAGCATTGCGCAGGAGGTTTTGAATACGGAATATCTTCCCTAGTAAAGCGCTGAAGGGAATTTACCTCAATCATGGATGAAGGGGGAATTATCTCACATATATCTTCTATGGGAGGAAGATTCTTCACATCTTCAGATTTAATACCTTTCTCCTTGAGAGACTTCTTGGCTTCCCTCATATCTTCATCATTCAATTTAATTAAACCCCTCTTCTTCAATATTGGCGTTGGAGTTGGTTCTGGCGTAGTCCAATCATCATGATTCCGGCCTATTTTAGCCAATAATTCTTCAACTTCGTCCGGAGTTCTTTTCCCGAAAACACAACCAGCACAACTATCCGGGTATGCCCTAGACTCAATGGTTAGTCCACTATAAAATATATCAAGTAAATCATGCTTTTCCAAATCATGGTCGGCCGAGCTCTAATAAGAGAGCAAAATCTCGCCCAAGCCTCAGGCCATTTCTCTCCATCTCCCTGATCAAAATTATAGATTCTCTGCAAAGCAATATGTTGAGCACTAGCAGGAAAGTATTTCCGGAAGAAAACATCAAGCAATTCTTTTGGACTTTTAATAGAATTAGGTGGCAAACTATTATACCAAGTTTTAGCGTCATCCTTTAATGAGAATGGAAAGATTTTAGCAACAAAGTAAGTACGCTTCTTAACATCATCGAGAAAACAAACTACTCGAGTAGATAACTCAATCATGTGTTCAACAACACTTTCTTTTTCAGTACCACAAAAGGGTGTTTTCTCAACAATAGCTATATGAGATAGATCAAGAGAAAAATCATAATCTTTATCCTTAATGTTTATAGGAGATGTGGCAAATTTAGGATCAGGAGACAGTTTATATTTAACAGCATGTTCTGCAAGCAACTTTTTAATTTTTCTTGCATCAGTAGTAGCATTGCATTTTTCAATAAAATCATCATCAAGTTCCACATAATCTTCATCAAGATCATCACTAGAGTATTCAAGTTCAGGTGAATTAACAGGTGTAGTAACATCAGGAGTTTCAATATTTTCAATTTGTCTAGACCTAGCAATTGTAGCATCTAGAAAAGTTCCCAATGAACCACTATCATCAAGCACAGACAGAAGCATCATCAATATTATAAGAGTTTTCAGATTCAGCATGAAGTACCGGCATTTGAAGCTTGTGGTGGTGAAACAAGTTTACTTATCACGGATGGTGAATCAAGAGCAGCAGAGGTACTCAGAGTTGTACCTTTTCTTGTAGTGGATGGTAATATGGCGACCTTAGTATTGCGAGGTTTACCCATGATGGAGAATTTGCAGCGAACAATATCAATCCAAGTGAACTTCCAAATAAAGCTATGCTCCCCGGCAACGGCGCCAGAAAATAGTCTTGATGACCCACAAGTATAGGGGATCGCAACAGTCTTCGAGGGAAGTAAAACCCAATTTATTGATTCGACACAAGGGGAGACAAAGAATACTTGAAAGCCTTAACAGCGGAGTTGTCAATTCAGCTGCACCTAGAAACGGACTTGCTCGCAAGAGTTTATCGATAGTAACGGTTTTATAGCGATAGCGGTAGTAAAATAACGAGCAACGGAGTAACAAAGACAGCGGTAGTGATTTTAGTAAACAGCAGGATTAAAATACTGTAGGCACGGGGACGGATGACGGGCGTTGCATGGATGAGAGAAACTCATGTAACAATCATAGCAGGGCATTTGCAGATAATAATAAAACGGTATCCAAGTACTAATCAATCAATAGGCATGTGTTCCGATTATAGTCGTACGTGCTCGCAATGAGAAACTTGCACAACATCTTTTGTCCTACCAGCCGGTGGCAGCCGGGCCTCAAGGGAAACTACTCGGATATTAAGGTACTCCTTTTAATAGAGTACCGGAGCAAAGCATTAACACTCCGTGAACACATGTGATCCTCACATCACTACCATCCCCTCCGGTTGTCCCAATTTCGTCACTTCGGGGCCATTGGTTCCGGACAGCGACATGTGTATACAACTTGCAGGTAAGATCATAAACAACAAATATCTTCATGAATCAATAACATGTTCAGATCTGAGATCATGGCACTCGGGCCCTAGTGACAAGCATTAAGCATAACAAGTTGCAACAATATCATAAAAGTAACATCTACGGATACTAGGCACTATGCCCTAACAATCTTATGCTATTACATGACCAATCTCATCCAATCCCTACCATCCCCTTCGGCCTACAGCAGGGGAATTACTCACACATGGATGGGGGAAGCATGGCTGGTTGATGGAGAGGCGTTGGCGGTGATGATGGCGATGATCTCCTCCAATTCCCCGTCCCGGCGGAGTGCCAGAACGGAGACTTCTGGCTCCTGAGATGGAGTTTCGCGATGTGGCGGCGTTCTGGAGGGTTTCTGGCGACTTCGACTTCTCCCCGTGCGTTTTTAGGTCGAGGCCGATATATAGTCCGAAGGAGGGCGTCGGAGGCCGGCCGAGGGGGGCACACCATAGGGCCGTGCGGGCCCCCCCTAGGCCGCGCCGCCTTATGGTGTGGGGCCCTCGGGCCTCCACTTGATTTGTCCTTCTGGCTCCGTCGCATTCGGGAAAATAGGGCCTTCGTCAAAATCCCGAGGTTTTTCCTGAAAGTTGGATTTCTGCACAAAAACGAGACACCAGAACAGTTCTGCTGAAAACAGCGTTAGTCCGTGTTAGTTGCATCCAAAATACACAAATTAGAGGCAAAACAAAAGCAAAAGTGTTCGGGAAAGTAGATACGTTTTGGACGTATCACCTGTCATGCACTCTAAGGTTATTTAAACATGAACATCGAATATTGTGGAGCTTGTTAACTCCGGCATTGAGGGTTCGTGTAATCCTACACAGTTAGTGGTGTTCATCATCCAACAAGAGAGTGTAGAGTCTAGCATTTATCTATTTATTCTGTTATGTGATCAAAGTTGAGAGTGTCCACTAGTGAAAGTATGATCCCTAGGCCTTGTTCCTAAATACTGCTATCGCTGCTTGTTTACTGTTTTACTGCATCTGTACTTCCTGCAATATTACCACCATCAACCACACGCCAGCAAGCAATTTTCTGGCGCCGTTACTCTCGCTTATATTTATTCATACCACCTGTATTTCACTATCTCTTCGCCGAACTAGTGCACCTATTAGGTGTGTTGGGGACACAAGAGACTTCTTGCTTTGTGATTGCGGGGTTGCTTGAGAGGGATATCTTTGACCTCTTCCTCCCTGAGTTCGATAAACCTTGGGTGATCCACTTAAGGGAAACTTGTTGCTGTTCTACAAACCTCTGCTCTTGGAGGCCCAACACTGTCTACAAGAATAGAAGCACCCGTAGACATCACCCCACACTAGTTTGAATCATGTGCAAGGCGGTGTTGTTGAGTTGACTATCAACCGCTTCTCTTCTAGTCAACTTGTCGGGGTTGTATGGCTTGAAGCCTTCCAAGATGATTCTCCAAAGTTCATTGGAGGCACCTGCAAACATGAGAGCGGAACTCAAATTGCCAAGTATCGAAATTATCAATAGAAAACTTAGGTGGATCGCCCCGAATGTTCAAATGGGGATGGGGAACCGGTATATCGGGAGATAGAAAAGGTGGAGGTACTCGATTGTAGCTCTCACCTCCACTAGTTCCCCTAGGAGATGCAATGGGAGATTTGATAGTGTTTAAGTTATCACCTTCCACGGGTTTGGTAGATGAGGGTAATTCCGAAGCCTCTCCCTCATCTAACGCACCCGTGTCCTTAACCTCTACACTAGGAGCCTTGGGAAGGGCCGGAGTCAAAAGCTCGGCAATCATCTTTTTCATGCTTTCCATTTGGGCTTCCATGGAGGACTTCAACGAATTGAAGTCTTCCATGGAGACCGTCTTGGCGGCCCTTCCGAGGACTCCTCGTTCGGCATACTCTTAGGCGGTTAAGCCCGAAATAAGAGCCGAGGCTCTGATACCAATTGAAAGGATCGTATGCCGCACCTAGAGGGGGGGTGAATAGGTGCTAACCAATTTTTAGTTCTTTTCCAATTTAGGCTTGACACAAAGGTAAATTCTCTAGATATGCAACTAAGTGAATTTACCTATATGACAAGGTTATCAACTAAGCAAGATATAGCTACGCAATATATAGGAGATAGAATGGGATAGAGGTAACCGAGAGTGGAGCACGCGATGACACGGAGATGATTCCCGTAGTTCCCTTCCTTTGCAAGAAGGTACGTCTACGTTTGGAGGAGTGTGGTTGCTACACAAGCCAAACCAACAGCCACGAAGGCTTCACTCAGATCTCCTGTGAGCAACGCCACGAAGGCCTAGCCCACATCCACTAAGGGATTTCCTCGAGGCGGAAACCGGGCCTTTACAAGGTTCTTGGGGCACACATCCACAACTGAATTGGAGGCTCCCAAATATGTAACAATACAACAATCAACAACAACACATCAACAACAAATCAACTAGGGAACCAAATAGGAACACTAGCATGAGATCCCTCAAACAAATGAGGGGAAATGAAGAACGCTTCGGTGAGGATGTAGATCGGTGTCTTCTCCTTCGAATCTCCAAAGATCAAGAGCTTTGGTTGGGGGAGGAAGGACATCTTGCAAATCTTGTGTTCTTGAGGTGGCTCTAATGGTGGTGAAGCTTGGCAGATTTTTCTTGCAATGATTGAGCAACTTGTCCCGTTGGAGAAGATAGCTATTTATATGATTGGAGCTCTCAGATCTGACCGTTGTGGCGAAATCCACTAACACCGGAAGTTCCGGCCGGGATGGCCGGAAGTTCGGCCGGCTACCGGAAGTACCGGCCAGGAGGGCCGGAACTTCCGCCAGGAAAATTCCTCGTCAGATGACCTGGCCAACAAAAGATTGGGCGGAACTAGGGCGGAACTTCCGGTGTCCAGAAGTTCCGGCCAAGTTCCGGCCAAGTTCCGGAATTGCCCGAAAACCTTCTTGGACTATCTCGAGCCACAATTCCACATTTCGGAACTTGCCCGGAAGTTGGGCGAAAGTTCCGCTGACCGGAACTTCCGGCCACACGCGTCGGAACTTCCGGCCGGGGAACAAAAACAGCAAACACAAGCCGCAGCGACGGGGCTTCACGGAACATACCAGGGCGGAAGTTCCGCCAGGCTGGGGCCGGAACTTCCGCCAGGAAGAAAAACCCGCGGATCATCGAAGCGGCGAGACCATCTCGCTGAACAAAAATATATTCCGAACACTTGTACCTGTCCACATCAACACACATAAAAATATACCTAGTGTTGACATCAAACACACAAAACCCAAAAGGGCGGGAAATGTTCTTTCAGTGCGGCCACAATGGCTTTGGTGTGGCCGGCCCCCTCCCCTTTCTCCTCATTATATAGGTGGAACACCCAAGAGTTGGTCTACAAGTCTTCGAATAAGACCCCAAACCAAAACCTTCCATATGACATGAAACCTACCCAAGGTGGGATTCCCACTTGAGGTGGGACTCCCACCTTTCCTTGGGAGAGGGTGGCCGGCCACCTTAGGTGGAGTCGTGGACTCCACCCCCTAGGGTTGGCCGGCCATGGGTGGTGGAGTCCCTCCGGGACTCCGCCTTCCAAAGTGATTTCTTCCGGACTTTTCTAGAACCTTCTAGAACCTTCCATAAATGCACCGGATCATTTCCAAACTTGGAATATGACTTCCTATATATGAATCTTATTCTCCGGACCATTCCAGAACTCCTCGTGATGTCCGGGATCCCATCCGAGACTTCGAACAATACTTCGAACTCCATTCCATATTCAAGTTATACTATTACAACATCAAACCTTAAGTGTGTCACCCTACGGTTCGTGAATTATGTAGACATGGTTGAGAACACTCTCCGACCAATAACCAATAGCGGGATCTGGAGATCCATAATGGCTCCCACATATTCAACGATGACTTAGTGATCGAATGAACCATTCACATACGATACCAATTCCCTTTGTCACGCGATATTTTACTTGTCCGAGGTTTGATCATCGGTATCTCTCTATACCTTGTTCAACCTCGTCTCCTGACAAGTACTCTTTACTCGTACCGTGGTATGTGGTCTCTTATGAACCATTCATATGCTTGCAAGCTAATATAGACGACATTCCACCGAGAGGGCCCAGAGTATATCTATCCGTCATCGGGATGGACAAATCCCACTGTTGATCCATATGCCTCAACTCATACTTTCCGGATACTTAATCACACCTTTATAACCACCCATTTACGCAGTGGCGTTTGATGTAATCAAAGTACCTTTCCGGTATAAGTGATTTATATGATCTCATGGTCGAAAGGACTAGGTAACTATGTATTGAAAGCTTATAGCAAATAACTTAATGACGTGATCTTATGCTACGCTTAATTGGGTGTGTCCATTACATCATTCATATAATGACATAACCTTGTTATTAATAACATCCAATGTTCATGATCATGAAACTATGATCATCTATTAATCAACAAGCTAGTTTAAGAGGCTTACTAGGGACTCATTGTTGTTTACATAACACACATGTATCAATGTTTCGGTTAATACAATTATAGCCTGGTATATAAACATTTATCATAAACACAAAGATATATAATAACCACTTTTATTATTGCCTCTTGGGCATATCTCCAACAAGTACAAGGCCGACGTTTGAGAAACCCGTCAGCGAATGTCTTTTCTGTGATGGTACCACATTTTCACGTCACTAGTGGCGTTTTGGGCAGCTAGCCCTGAAAAATTGTGACGGGCGAGCTCTAAATGTCAACGATTGTCCAGAAATGAGCGTCGCGGGAGGTGGGCAGCCCGAATTGCAGACTCGGGGACGGGGACGAGGGGGGGTGCGTCACAACAGCTGGCCTTCGGGCCACTGGACACTCCTAACCCACCCTTTGCACGCTTTTGTTCGCGTACCTTTCTGTCTGTCCACACAACAGTCCAAGGCCCACAGCAGTGGGACCCATATTTCTAAGGGGACACAGCCATTGTTCGCACACATGTACCCGACCTGCAGCACTCGGGACCGCATGTCACGTATCGACACGACCCTCCTGCGTGGGGCCGCCCATTCCGATAGCCTCCCAGCATGCGAAGTGGGCCAGACCTGTCAGTAGGACCAACATGGGCTCCACATGTCAGTTGCCATGGCAAAAAGTTGCGCACGTGCGATCACAAGTGTCTGTCCGCCGTCAATTCTAGATGCCTGGCCCCGCATGTCACAACTTGGTGGGCCCTGTATGTCAGAGCTTGGTGGGCCCAACATGTCAGAACTTGGTGGGCCCGGTATGCTGACAGATTGGACACGAAATATATTGAAAGCCGAATAAGGGCCCAAGGCCTATTGATAACTGCAAGAACACAGATCGATTGTAGCTAGTTTCGAAATAAGAGTATCGAACCACGAGGAGCTACTGGTTAGGGTCTTAATGCCCCTTGCTACTTTCTACTAAAGATTACTTATAAATTGTTTTCTAATCTCAAAATGTTTAAAAAGGGGTGTTGTAAAAGGTTGAATATAAAGTAAATAAAGCAGTAAAAGCGTTAAAGGAAATGCATTGAAATTTAATAAGACAAAATGTTCTCACGGATTATTGATCCACCTCTAGCATTAGGATTCATGTTAATCAAGATGAAGTGTTCTTTTAATCATATTGTGTGTGGGAGAGCTCCGTAATAAGAAGCGCCCAGAAAGCCATTGATCATTGCATCTCTAAATAACCACAACAGCTAGTCTTCTGCAAGCCACATATTGACTACTGATATTAAGGGTTTTACCCCGTGGTTATCGATATGCGCTTAGTGAATCCCTCGTATCCCCCTCATTCATGTGTCAAAGTGCCGATACGATAATGTCACGTCCCGCCTTTCACTTCACCACACTTCAAAGGGTAGTTCCCTCTCGAGACCATAAGGCAAATATTACATGTTGCACAACACATAATATCAAGAGATAGAACTAACACACATTAAAACTTAAAACCATAAATCATCTTAGATTCATCTCATATTCATGCTAGGGTTTCTCCATCTCCCCAAGAACTAATAGGACTACTCACACATGGAAGCAATCAAGAATATCATCATAATCTGACGGAGGGGATCAAAGGAATGGGATGAATTCAAATAAAAAATCCACAATAGCAATCAACATTACAATTATGGTTGGAGGATGATGATGATGGTGCAGCGGTTGATGATGATGAAGGGGATGATGCCTTGTTCTTCGAGTATCCACGTAGCAGCCCGGATGTTGTATTTTCTCCAAAGTTCCTTCTTCAGATCTGATCTAGAGCAGCGTTTCTCTGTTTTGCGGAGCTGTGCGTCTCAGATCTCGCTGTCATCTGTGCCCGGTGAAAGTATTTTATGAGGCAGTGCTTCTGGCGGGTGGTAGGGCCGGACGGTACGGGCGTGCCTTGCCCGTACCGATGCCCGTTAAAGTTACTCAAAGTTGTCCTCGCATTGTGCTTTCGGCCAGGTGCATAATTAAGTGCTAAAATGATTTCTATCACGTCAAAATGCGAGAAAATGACAGTTTTCCTTGATATTCATCATCGACTTATTATTTAAAGATCCTTTGTAGACAAAAATAAAAGGGCACGGTAGCGCGATGAAATACAAAAATCCTACTACTACTCAATGATAACTTGATAAAATAACGATGTAAAAACATGTTAAAAATACACTCATCAACTTCCCCAAGCTAGACTCTTGCTTGTCCCCGAGCAAGATAGAAGCTTAATGGACAGAGTCATCTTTGTTCATGAAGCGAGAGTCGCTAAAACTAGAGCATGAATGACACCATACTATTCTCATACTCAAATGACTTAGAGGCCTCCAAACATTTCAAGGTTTGATAGTAGACAAGAATGCTACTTTATCTATATATCATAAAATCATGAAGTTAGCTTTTCTTCATGAAATCTACAAGCAACTTTTTTCTTCTTTTGTACCCTTTTTTTTCTTTCTTTCTTTCTTTTTTTTTCAAATGAAGGAACCAATGATCATAAAATACTTTCTAAATAATTTTCTTATATTCTATCAAGGCTTACTGGTGTGGAGGACCATAAAATCATTATCATGATGCAACATAATTATACTCATCCTATTTTCATACATCTAATGCAATAATCATAATTCAATCACACTTCAGATAAAATAACGGCTCAAGGTTCATTGGATGAAAATCCTTCACTCTCCAAGGGAAATTAAACAAGCACCAAGATCCGTAAGCACTAATGCAATCCTTATCGAAATTCGAACTAAATGCATGCTAGAAAGTAAACATGCAAACTAAAAGAGATAGATTACAAGGCGTTATAGATCTCCCCAAGTTTGGAATCAAGCCAGGTTGGATCAAATAATCCTTGCGATTATTTGATACCGTAATTCGCCCTTCTATTTCGAAGGGGTTTCTCCTTCGAGCTTACTGATCCTGGTCTACAACGCGACTGTGAAGGCTTCTAGGTAGATGATGCGGACAGAACGCTCTTTAGCCAATTTCTCTAGAAGAGCAATGTAGTTCTTGCTCACTTCAAGTGTATTTTTCTGTGTATCAAGAGAACGAAGACAAATGCCAAGGTTAGCCTTCAACCCTTTAATGAACTTTTCATCCATCTGATCCAGGTAGCGTCGCAGAAGCCGAATATGCTCTGTGGACCCAGGCCTTCTCTTCGATTATCTTGATGTGCTTGTCCAGTTTATCCAGGGATTCCTGCCTGTCCTGGTCTTCCATCTTGAACTTGTTGATGAGGCATAGTCCCTCATCTTCTTTGATTCTCATATTGATTTCATCATAGTCATCATCCGTACCTACAACCAAACCAAAAGTTTTCCAAACTCCAATGATCTTCTCTCTCAGCTTGAAACCATCTTCTAGGTCACTTTCGTCCCTCCATCGTTTCGCCTCCTTCTCCCTTGTAGCGTCCTTCCTCCAAGCATCCGGGGTGCCTTGCATCCCATAGAATGAAGGAGTGATGCTCCATGGACGAGACATGGTTGCGTTGGCAGAGTTTGTGGCAAGCTTGGATGAGATCTGTTACGATAGAAGAAAAAACTCATCTAGTTATTATGAGGGGTTATAAGGAGGAAAACCTCATCAGATTGAAGTTATGGTCGCACAGAAAAACAATCCTAATATTATCGAAAGATATGAACTTAAAAAGGAAATTCTGGGTAGCACGGCGGTTATCGGTACGGGTGCAGACCGTACCGTCCGCCCGTACCCGATGTCCTGCCAAAATTCGAAACAGATAAAGTCGGTTCGAGAGTTAGGTATGGGCAGGTTGGCACCATACCGTCTGCCCGTACCGATTTACCGACCTAAGAAAGGCGGCGATTTTTTTTTAATACTTAACAAAGACGAGGAAAATTCTATTGTAAGTATAGCGACTGGTCGTATGGGCGTTTTGTCCGTACCGCCTACCGGTACTGGAAAACGAGTTATAAACGTTATTTCGAAGAAGATTTTGAGAGAAAATAGCGACCGACCGTACGGACGGATGCGGTCGTACCGCCCGCTCGTACCAACGTTGAAATTAGAAAGCCAATCCCCGAAAACATCCACTAAATTTAGCGACCACTAGTACTGGTGGATCCGGTCGTACAGCCCGCCCGGACTGAGGTCGCAAAAACTCCATACTGCTCAGAAAATCTAAAAAATACATGCAAATGAATGGAAAACTAAAAACTTCAAACTAGTAGAATCAAATAAAACTTTCTTGCAATGGTTATGAGTTAAAAGTATATTACTTCTTGATTATCACGTTGTTCCTCCCCTTCTTCCGTATATGGTGGGTAGAAAATGCTTGCTCGCACCATCACAAAGAATATGAGAAACTTCTTCACAAAAACGAAGTGTACCTGGTGGAACAAAGATAGTGGATATGTTTCATGGTAATACTTCCTTGTCCATGGATTCTCGATCTTCGAGTCGTTCTTCACGTCTTTGTATAATCTGCAAATCAAATTCTTGCAAAAGCAAAATCCACCGAATCATTCTAGGCTTAACGTCAGTCCTTTCAAGGATTTCTTTCAAGCCCATACAATCAGTGTAGACTCTAAATTTTGAGTCAGTGATATACGATCTAAACTTCTCACAAGGAAACACAACCGCAAAGAACTCTTTCTCTATCAAAGAATAACTTATCTGTGCATCATTTAGAGTCCATCTAGCGTGATGGATGATATTAATTTCATCACCATCCTGCTGGCACAAAGTGACTCCGAAAAATTCATGGTTTGCCTCACAAAGTATATCAAAAGGTTTCTTCCAATCAGGTGGTTGTATCATAGGAGCTTCAAGTAGAGCTTTTTTAAGAATGTTGAAAGCATTAAGACAAATTTCATCAAACTTAAACCGAACATCTTTTTGTAATAGTTTAGTAAGGGGTCTTGCTATTTTAGAGAAATTTCTAATGGATCTTGTATAAAATCCTGCATGACCAAGGAAACTTCTTATACCTTTGATATCTCGTGGAGGTGGTATTTTTTCGGTGGCCTCCACTTTCGACTTGTCAACTTCTATGCCTCTTCCTGAGATCTTGTGTCCAAGTACTATCCCTTCTTAAACCATGAAGTGGCATTTCTCTTAGTTCAGGACTAGATTAGTATCTTCGCATCTCTGTAACACTTTATGCAAATTACTCAAGCAATGGTTAAACGAAGTTCCATAGACGGAAAAGTCGTCCATGAACACTTCCATTATGTGCTCAATATAATAGGCAAATATAGCGGTCATGCATCTTTGAAAAGTAGCTGGTGCATTGCACAATCCGAAAGGCATTCTACGATAAGCATATAATCCAAAAGGGCAAGTGACAGTTGTTTTCAATTGATCTTTCAGATGAACAGCTATTTGGGAGAATCTAGAATATCCATCAAGGTAACAAAAATGTGAATGTATAGCAACTCTTTCCAAAGTTTGATCTATAAAAGGCAATGGGTAATGATTCTTCCTGGTTTCCTTATTCAATTTTATAAAATTAATGCACATCCTATATCCTACAACAGTTCTAGTTGGGACCATTTCATTGTGTTTATTTGGTACAACAATAAATCCTCCTTTCTTAGGGACACAATGAACAAGACTCACCCAGTCACTTTCTTTGAAATGATAATGATACCTACATCGAGGATGCGGATAATTTATTTTCTTACCACTTCCTTCATTCCAGGCTTAAGTTTCCTCTGAAAATCAACAATTGGTTGGGCTCCGTCTTCCATGAATATTCCATGAGTGGCTACCGAGGGACTGATCCCCTTCAAGTCATCCAAAGAATACCCAAAAGCCTTACAGTGGATTTTAAGCACCATCATTAACTGCTCTTCTGAAAGGTTCGTGCTCACAATAATAGGATATCAATTTGTTTCATTTGAAAATTTAGATTTTAAATCTCGAGGAAGATGTTTCAGTTCTGGTGGTGGTAAATCTTCATATCCCTTTCTTTCAGGTACTTCATATTTCTCATTAGTTGAGTTATCAGCTATAGGGAGAGATTTCAAACATTTTTCAATATCACTTTTACCTAATCCTATCATAGTATTTTCATTTCCCAAGAAACTTACTTCTAAATCGTCTCCAGGAGTATCATAAAGTATTGCGTAAAGATTAGCCAGATTAACTTACTCCTCAAAGTATTCCTCTTCAATATCTTCAACAATTGGTTTATGAGTAAACTTCGAGAAATGGAAACTCATCACTTCCTCCCCAACCTTAAGAAAGGGAGTTTCTTTCCTACAATCAATATTCGATCACCGACCACCTCAATTGTTGGCACCAAAAGATTTATATGGTAGAGTATGAGTCTAATTTAATTACCTATTGCATTTCACAACAAATCAAGGGATTTTCCCTATCAAATTCAAGTCTTCATCTCGCTAAAAACACCAAAAACGTGATTTTAAACCTCTAAATTTAGTTTTAAATCGTAGGGATTTGGAATAAATGTTAGATACAAAAAAGATGCACCTTTTTTACACCTTTCCAATGGTATGTCATTCCCATTGTCTGAATATATCATTTGAGAATTGCGGAGAAATCATTTGGTGCCCATCACTCCAAAACAGCGTCGGGGCGGTTCAACCTCGTAGCACGAGAAGTGCAAGCGCATGTCACCGGGCAGTTCAATACTCTGTTTTCTGCGGGGCGGAAATTTATTGTGCAAATCTCATTGTTCAGATCACTGAACACCTCAATCGTTGGCACGAATAACTTTATATGTAGAGTATGAGTCTAATTTAATTTCCTATTGCATTTCACAACAAATCAAGGAATTTAACCCTTCAAATTCAAGTCATCATATTGCAAAAGAAGACCGAAAACATGATTTTAAAATTTCTAAAATTAGTTTTAAACCGTATGGATTTGGAAAAATGTTATATACAAAAAAAAGATGCGCCTCGTTGACACCTTTCCAATGGTATATCATTGATATTGTTTGAATATATCATTTGGAAATTGTGGGAAATCATTTTGTGCCTGTCACTCCAAAACGGGCGTACAATAATTTAAAATTTTAAAAATTATCCCGTTGGTATACTTGATAGATTGATAGGGCAGGCAGTTCAACCATAACATGGCAGGCAGTTCAACCTTAACGGGTGATGGCGTGTAACTCACACGTTCGTTGGGAACCCCAAGAGAAAGGTATGATGCGCACAGCAGCATGTTTTCCCTCAGAAAGAAACCAAGGTTTATCGAACCAGGAGGAGCCAAGAAGCACGTTGAAGGTTGATGGCGGCGGGATGTAGTGCGGCGCAACACCAGAGATTCCGGCGCCAACGTGGAACCTGCACAACACAACCAAAGTACTTTGCCCCAACGAAACAGCGAGGTTGTCAATCTCACCGGCTTGCTGTAACAAAGGATTAACCGTATTGTGTGGAAGATGATTGTTTGCGGAAAACGATAAAACAAGTATTGCAAGAGATTGTATGCGATGTAAAGAATAGGACCGGGGTCCACAGTTCACTAGAGGTGTCTCTCCCATAAGATAAAAGCATGTTGGGTGAACAAATTACGATCGGGCAATTGACAAATAGAGAGGGCATAACAATGCACATACATGTCATGATAAATATAGTGAGATTTAATTGGGCATTACGACAAAGTACATAGACCGCCATCCAAAGCATGCATCTATGCCTAAAAAGTCCACCTTCAGAGTTATCATCCGAACCCCTTCCAGTATTAAGTTGCAAAACAACGGACAATTGCATTAAGTATGGTGCGTAATGTAATCAATAACTACATCCTCGGACATAGCATCAATGTTTTATCCCTAGTGGCAACAACGACATCCATAACCTTAGGGGTTTCGTCACTCCCCGCATTCACTGGAGACATGAACCCACTATCGAGCATAAATACTCCCTCTTGGAGTTA
>NC_061513.1:178616085-178638734 GCF_022539505.1 Lolium rigidum | reverse complement strand
TAGCGAAAACTTGGCCAGAGCCTCTACTAATAACGGAGAGCATGCAAGATCTTAAACAACACATAGGTAATAACTTGATAATTAACATAACATAGTATTCTCTATCCATCGGATCCCGACAAACACAACATATAGTATTACGGATAGATGATCTTGATCATGTTAGGCAGCTCACAAGATCCAACAATGAAGCACAATGAGGAGAAGACAACCATCTAGCTACTGCTATGGACCCATAGTCCAGGGGTGAACTACTCACTCATCACTCCGGAGGCGACCATGGCGGTGAAGAGTCCTCCGGGAGATGAATCCCCTCTCCGGCAGGGTGCCGGAGGAGATCTCCGAGAATCCCCCAAGATGGGATTGGCGGCGGCGGCGTCTCAGTAAGGTTTTCCGTATCGTGGCTCTCGGTACTGGGGGTTTCGCGACGGAGGCTATTTGTAGGCGGAAGGGCAGGTAAAGGGGCGTCACGAGGGGCCCACACCACAGGCCGGCGCGGCCAGGGCCTGGGCCGCACCGCCCTAGTGTGTCGCCACCTCGTGGCCCCACTTCGACTCCCCTTCGGTCTTCTGGAAGCTTCGTGGCAAAATAGGACCCTGGGCGTTGATTTCGTCCAATTCCGAGAATATTTCGTTACTAGGATTTCTGAAACCAAAAACAGCAGAAAACAGACAACTGGCTCTTCGGCATCTTGTTAATAGGTTAGTTCCAGAAAATGCACGAATATGACATAAAGTGTGCATAAAACATGTAGATATCATCAATAATGTGGCATGGAACATAAGAAATTATCGATACGTCGGAGACGTATCAACGGGTAGGAAGTTCAACCTTCACTGGCGCACATGTCAACACTGGTAGGCAGTTCAAACTTTCATAGGGCAATTCAAGCTCATTGCACGAGAAGTGCAAGCTCATGTCACCCGCAGTTCAATACTCTATTTTTTGCAAGGCGAAAATCTATTGTTGAAATCTCATCGTTTTGATCACCGATCACCTCAATAGTCAGCACCAAAAAGCTTTATATGATAGAGCTTGAGTCTAATTCAATTACCTACTATATTTCACAACAAATCAAGAGACTTTACCCATCAAATTCAAGTCATCATCTCGCAACTAGGAATAGAAGTTTCAAGTTTTAGTTTCTCTTCTCTAGCTTTTATGAGAGCATTTGTAATATGTTTTGTGAAAGCCAAGTTTACAGCGCTAGCATTGGGACTCTTAGCAAGTTTTTGTAAGAACTTTATAACTTCAGAGATGTGGCAATCATCAAAATCTAAATCATTACAATCTAAAGCAATGGGATTATCATCCCCAAGGTTGGAAAAAATCTCAGCGGTTTTATCACGAAGCGGTTTCAGCAGTTTTAGCAGTTTCAGGTAATTTTGCGCGCGTTGCACTAGGAGTAGAAACATTGCCAACACCAATTATTTTATCATTGATAGTAGGAGGTGTAGCAACATGTGAATCATTAGCATTGCTAGTGGTGGTAATAGTCCAAACTTTAGCTACATTTTTCTCTTTAGCTAGTTTTTCATTTTCTTCTCTATCCCACCTAGCACGCAGATTCAGCCATTAATCTTATATTCTCATTAATTCTAACTTGGATGGCATTTGCTGTAGTAACAATTTTATTTTCAATATCCTTATTAGGCATAACTTTTGATTTCAACGAGATCAACATCGGTAGGCAAGACTATCAACCTTAGAAGCGAGAATATCAATTTTATTGAGCTTTTCCTCAACAGATTTGTTAAAGGCAGTTTGTGTACTAATAAATTCTTTAAGCATAGCTTCAAGTCCAGGGGGTGTGTTCCTATTATTGTTGTAAGAACTCCCATAAGAATTAGCATAACCGTTACCATTATTATAAGGATATGGCCTATAGTTATTACTAGAATTGTTCCGATAAGCATTGTTGTTGAAATTACTATTTTTAATGAAGTTTACATCAACATGTTCTTCTTGGGCAACCAATGAAGCTAACTGAACATTATTAGGATCAACATTAGTCCTATCATTCACAAGCATAGACATAATAGCATCAATCTTATCATTCAAGGAAGAGGATTCTTCAACGAAATTTACCTTCTTACCTTGTGGAGCTCTTTCCGTGTGCCATTCAGAGTAATTAACCATCATATCATCAAGAAGCTTTGTAGCCGCCCCCAAAGTGATGGACATAAAGGTACCTCCAGCAGCTGAATCCAATAAATTCCGCGTATAAAAATTTAGTCCTGCATAGAAGGTTTGGATGATCATCCAAGTAGTCGATCCATGGGTTGGGCAATTTTTAACCAAAGATTTCATTCTTTCCCAAGCTTGAGCAACATGTTCATTATCCAATTGTTTAAAATTCATTATGCTACTCCTCAAAGATATAATTTTAACAGGGGGATAATATCTACCAATAAAAGCATCCTTGCATTTAGTCCATGAATCAATACTATTCTTAGGCAGAGATAGCAACCAATCTTTAGCTCTTCCCCTTAATGAGAAAGGAAACAATTTTAATTTTATAATGTCACCATCTACATCCTTATACTTTTGCATTTCACATAGTTCAACAAAATTATTAAGATGGGCAGCAGCATCATCAGAACTAACACCAGAAAATTGCTCTCGCATAACAAGATTCAGTAAAGCAGGTTTGATTTCAAAGAATTCTGCTATAGTGGAAGGTGGAGCAATAGGTGTGCATAAGAAATCATTATTATTTGTGGTTGTGAAGTCACACAACTTAGTATTTTCAGGGGTGGCCATTTTAGCAGTAGTAAATAAAGCAAACTTAGATAAAGTAAATGCAAGTAACTAATTTTTTTGTGTTTTTAATATAGAGTGCAAGACAGTAAATAAAGTAAACCTAGCAACTAATTTTTTTGTGTTTTGATATAATGCAGCAAACAAAGTAGTAAATAAAATAAAGCAAGACAAAAACAAAGTAAAGAGATTGGGAAGTGGAGACTCCCCTTGCGGCGTGTCTTGATCTCCCCGGCAACGGCGCCGGAAAAAGAGCTTGATGGCGTGTAACTCACACGTTCGTTGGGAACCCCAAGAGGAAGGTATGATGCGCACATCAGCAAGTTTTCCCTCGGAAAGAAACCAAGGTTTATCGAACCGGGAGGAGCCAAGAAGCACGTTGAAGGTTGATGGCGGCGGGATGTAGTGCGGCGCAACACCGGAGATTCCGGCGCCAACGTGGAACCTGCACAACACAACCAAAGTACTTTGCCCCAACGAAACGAGCGAGGTTGTCAATCTCACCGGCTTGCTGTAACAAAGGATTAACCGTATTGTGTGGAAGATGATTGTTTGCGAGAAAACAGTAAAACAAGTATTGCGGTAGATTGTATGCGATGTAAAGAATAGGACCGGGGTCCACGAGTTCACTAGAGGTGTCTCTCCCATAAGATAAAAGCATGTTGGGTGAACAAATTACGGTCGGGCAATTGAGAAATAGAGAGGGCATAACAATGCACATACATGTCATGATAAATATAGTGAGATTTAATTGGGCATTACGACAAAGTACATAGACCGCCATCCAGCATGCATCTATGCCTAAAAAGTCCCCCTTCCGGTTATCATCCGAACCCCTTCCAGTATTAAGTTGCAAAACAACAAACAATTGCATTAAGTATGGTGCGTAATGTAATCAATAACTACATCCTCGGACATAGCATCAATGTTTTATCCCTAGTGGCAACGAGCACATCCATAACCTTAGGGGTTTCGTCACTCCCAGATTCACGGAGACATGAACCCACTATCGAGCATAAATACTCCCTCTTGGAGTTAATAGCGAAAACTTGGCCGGAGCCTCTACTAATAACGGAGAGCATGCAAGATCTTAAACAACACATAGGTAATAACTTGATAATTAACATAACATAGTATTCTCTATCCATCGGATCCCGACAAACACAACATATAGTATTACGGATAGATGATCTTGATCATGTTAGGCAGCTCACAAGATCCAACAATGAAGCACAATGAGGAGAAGACAACCATCTAGCTACTGCTATGGACCCATAGTCCAGGGGTGAAATACTCACTCATCACTCCGGAGGCGACCATGGCGGTGAAGAGTCCTCCGGGAGATGAATCCCCTCTCCGGCGAGGGTGCCGGAGGAGATCTCCGAATCCCCCGAGATGGGATTGGCGGCGGCGGCGTCTCGGTAAGGTTTTCCGTATCGTGGCTCTCGGTGCCGGGGGTTTCGCGACGGGAGGCTATTTGTAGGCGGAAGGGCGGGTAAAGGGGCGTCACGAGGGGCCCACACCACGAGGCCGGCGCGGCCGGGGCCTGGGCCGCGCCGCCCTGGTGTGTCGCCACCTCGTGGCCCCACTTCGACTCCCCTTCGGTCTTCCGGAAGCTTCGTGGCAAAATAGGACCACGGGCGTTGATTTCGTCCAATTCGAGAATATTTCGTTACTAGGATTTACGAAACCAAAAACAGCGAGAAAACAACAATCGGCTCTTCGGCATCTTGTTAATAGGTTAGTTCCAGAAAATGCACGAATATGACATAAAGTGTGCATAAAACATGTAGATATCATCAATAATGTGGCATGGAACATAAGAAATTATCGATACGTCGGAGACGTATCAACGGGTAGGAAGTTCAACCTTCACTGGCGCACATGTCAACACTGCAGGTAGGCAGTTCAAAATTTCATAGGGCAATTCAAGCTCATTGCACGAGAAGTGCAAGCTCATGTCACCCGCAGTTCAATACTCTATTTTTTGCAAGGCGAAAATCTATTGTTGAAATCTCATCATTTTGATCACTGATCACCTCAATAGTCAGCACCAAAAAGCTTTATATGATAGAGCTTGAGTCTAATTCAATTACCTACTATATTTCACAACAAATCAAGAGATTTTACCCATCAAATTCAAGTCATCATCTCGCAAAGAACACCAAAAACTTGATTTTAAAACTTCTAAAATTAGTTTTAAACCGTATGGATCTGAGACAAATGTTAGATACAAAAAAGATAAGCCTTGTTGACACCTTTCCAATCATATATCACTCTCATTGTTTGAATTTATCATTTGCAAACTGCGGAAAAATCATTAGGGGCCCGTCACTCCAAATACCGCGTCGGGCAATTCAAGCTGATAGCACGAGAAGTGCAAGCGCATATCAGATGGCAGTTCAATGCTCTGTTTTTTTGAAATTCAATCCGTGTGCAATTTGAAAAAGTTTGAAACATGAAAAAAAATTGAGTTTTTTCACTGTAGCATTTCAACGACATATCATCTGCATAATTCCGACAAACGGTTGAAAAAATGATTGAAATTACCGTCCATCTGTTTTTTAATACGTCTAGATTACAGTATTTTCAGAATTATTCAAAAAAATATACCGAATTTTAAAAACTTATAACATGAAAAATTTGCAAAATTTCATTATCTATCCAACGGTATATCATTTGCGCCATTTGGAGAAGGTGTTAGAAAATCTGAGTAAAAGTTCGTTTTCTGGCAATATAGGAACGTTTTGTATATTAAAAATAAAATTTAAACATACAAAATCTGTGAAAAGTGTAAACATAAAAAAGTTGCTATTTTCCATTCCCTATTCAACGGTATATCATTTGCACAATTCCGACAAACGGTTGATTTTTTAATCGAATTACCAATCACCTGTTTTTATAATACGCCCAGATTTCGGTATTTTTACAATTATTCAAAAACTGTTCGGAATTTGAAAAAACTAAAAACATGAAAAAGATGAGAAATTTCAATATCTAGCCAACGGTATATCATTTGCACTATTTCAATAAGGGGTTTGAAAATCAGACTAAAAGTTCATTTTGTGGACACATAGAAACATTTGGTATTTTCAAAATTAAATTTAAATCGTGAAAAATGTGTGAAAAGTATAAACATGAAAAAGTTGTGGTTTTTCATTATCTATCCAACGGTATATCATTTGCACAATTCCTACAAATGGTTGAGAAATTCTATGTAGAATCAGTAGGTCCAACCCTGTTATTCAGGAAGTTCAACCTTGTGTTCAGTAAAGTTCAACTCGGTGCTCAGAATATTATTCTGCAACACGTGTACACAAGTAGCTATTGGTAAAAATAAGAATCATGGCATAGTTTTCTCGATCAATAGAAATAAATATTTTTAAACGTCTTCTTCAAGATTTCGAAGACCATGGATCTTTCAAATGTAAATATTATTTAGTTTGTTATTGCATTACCCTAATATTTCTCTTGCCCAATACTAATAATTTTTTAAGTCTTTTGTGTGTGTGATGGAGATTATTAATGGGACAGAACACCAATCATGCTTAAAGTTTAAGTAATATACACAAATTTAGCATAAATAAATATCTTTAAAAAATCTAGAGTAAGGGGGCAATAGCCCCCTACCCTACGAAAAGGTCGCTACTGTGAACAAGAGGACCTTGATATCATTTTGCCTGAGGGCCTCCGAAATCTATGGACCGGCCCTGTTGGTGGCGGTGCTCGCGGTCGCCGGGACACAAGGGAAGTATGCTGTTATGAGGCTGGAGCGCTGCTTCGCAAACGCTTCAACGGATGATCTGGTGAAGATGGACCAGATTCGACAGGCTAGGCAAGGTCGGGATCAAGGAATTGCACGACCCCCTGTCATTGGCGAGGGCTACAGCTACGAGGAAATCATAGGCGGGTAAGGCGTATCACCTTATACTGGACTAGTTTTTTACATACTTAGCTAAAGTTGAAATGCAGTAATCCAGTCTCAAGAGGAGAAATGTGCTCTGAGATATGCGTGATGACTGATGACTAGTACCATAACAAATCTGACCATGATCGGACCAACAATAAAGCATGTATAATTCTACATATTAATTAGTCTTCAATCAGGAGGACATATTTGGGAATTTTCCCTTGGTTAATTAAACAATACACTAGTATAAAAGATTTTAGTTTTTGCAAGGACTAAAAGATTGTATGTGCCACAGAGGAACATATTGTGTAAGAGATGAAGGTCATGCGTGACGGTGATAGCAATATATAAGTACAATAAAGTCATTTGTGAATTCGAAGTGGTGATGAAATAACATAGAGGAGAAGCGATTCAAATTAAGCCAACTATTATGCTACAGATGTGTAGCACAATAACTGTAGAAGTTGTCAATAAACATTGGTTAGTTGCATCATACATGAAGCACTGACGATCTTGAGGCATGAGATAAACAATGAATCCTGAATCTGATCTGCTAAAGACTATCTACCAAATGATCTATCCATGAAACCAGCAGTAACATCTCATAAGCTCGTAACATCAAGTAGTCAAATTCTTATTGCTGATTAGAGATGTTAACCTTGCCCATGATAGCCAGTAGGGGCACCACTCTCTTGTACAAGGATTCATCACCATGAGCAATCATAGCGACAGTTTTTCAGGTATAGGATAAAAAAGCTTGTACCTACTACATTTTCTTAACTATTAGCAAGCAAGTAAAACTAGATAGAATCTCTATTTTAAGTTGTAGTGGACAATAGCAATTCATCAATAAGATATGAAGATTCAAAATAATAACATGTGAAAGATACACATTCATATGGGCATCACGACCTAACATAGAGATGATGCAACACATCTCTCTTATACTCCACAAGAAAGGGAAAACTTCACGCAATCTTGTATTAAGAATTAACAGAGCATGACATGATGTTTGAATATCAAATGTGATATCTTAAACAAACAAGATCATCACTTTTGTCACGTGACGAACATAGCACATGCATTCACTTTATCCCTAGTGAGGTAGAAAAAGAAAAGGAAAAACCATAATAGATAATAAATTTTTTGTCACTATCCAATCACTAAAACCATGCTACTCCATCTAATACACACATCACCCACACACGCTCTTGCATATAATTTGGAGCAGAACATATACTTAAGAGCGGGGTACATAATATGCATCTATCAATACATCTTGCAAATAATATGATCAGATCTCATAGCATAATATCATAGAATAAGGATCCACCACATAGGTATTACAAATATGGCCATAATCATGTAGGGCAGCTCATATGGCACAAAGAACTATGAACAACATGAGAGAAATAGATCAAGGTACTGCCACAAACCCGTAGTCCAGAGGTGGACTACTCCCCCTTGATCAAGGTGATGATGATGAAGACGTTGGAGAAGGTGGAGATCTCTCTGGTGGTGAAAAATGGCTAACCTCGTCAATGCCCATTGTGATGGACTTGGGTTTCAGGAAGGAGGACACCAGCGAATCAAAAGATTAGTCAGCCAAACTTAGGCAGCCGACGAATATTACTATCAAGGGTGAATCGCTGAGATTACAATATGTGGAACTAGGGATACAAGGGTGTTTGCTATGATTCGATCTATCCCCCTCGGTGGCTCCTCCTAGCCCTTATATAGCGGGCTGGGTAGCAGAGTCCACCTCGAGGTCGAGTTACAGTACATGTCGGTTCACCCGATATTGGCTTAGCTTTTCTAATAGGATTTCTTTGGATTCTTCCATACTTCTTCATGGGCCTTCCTCTATTCTCTCTTGGGCTTTGTACCAGGGATATCAACGCTTAGGACCAGATATCGCATACCCATGTCAAGCGGTGATTCTGGTGGAGTTTCCCCCCTCCAATCTTTGCCGCTGCAGCATCTGTTTCGTGTTTCTATCCTCTGCGGTGCTCTCCATATTGAGAGCTCTTTGGGTCCATATATAGTGATTTTTAGGTCACAAAACGTCGGTGGGTGAAAGAATCAAGTAAATTGGACGGTCGAAAGAGGGTGGGGGCCGCGTCCTGCATGTTTGGGCGCGCCACGTGACCACTTTTGGGCCTCAGGCCCATCCAGGTATGCTTCCAGGTTCCAAGGTGCTTCTCCCGATGAAAAAGTGACTCCAAAAATCACAGGTCAATTACTCCGTATAGGTCTCTGAAAGTGAAAAATAGGCGAAACAGGGTATTCCTGTTCTGCAGAGTTATAAACCAAATAAAAGGGATCATTGGTAAATTCCCATAAATCAATGTAAACCATGGTATTATCATCATATATGTTATAAATATGTGGGAATTCAATATGATAAAGGACAAAGTTCATTACTACTTGTGTTATATTTTTTTACACGAAACCTTGTGCTTGACTACCACACGGTGGAGTTGGGGACACAAAGATTTATTTTACTTTGCAGGATTGCTAGAATAAGAGAGGGAGAGATACCTCTTTGCTAAGTTCCCCAATAGTTCGATATAACCCTCGACTCACCCTTGTGGGGTAAATTGCTTCCTAAACTGCACACTCTGCACTTGGAGGCCCAACGTTATCAAGACCCTTTTGTTGGTGCTGTCAAGCACCATCAAGACAATATTCTGGCACCGTTGTCGAAGAACTGGAAGAGCATTTACAATTGTATCCTCATCAAGCTGTGAGTACATGAACTCCCAAGGCATTAGCAAGACGATTTCAGGTGTTGTTGCTTTCTTCATCAACTTATTGCAAATACCTAAGCTTGGAGAGGTTGCACCGCTGTGATCTCTCTTATCTCTTTTAGATATTGCATTGTATTTTACTTGTCTTGTTTTTTACTCTTTGCTTTCTAGTTCTTTTTCATAAAAAATAAAAACCACATAAATATTAGTAGTAATTATCTTCTGAAAATCATGGGGGAAAATACTAAGTTGTGATATTACACAAACACTCCTAATGATCATTATATTGCTAAACCTATCACTACACCTGAAATAACTGCTAAAAGCTTTGAAGTAAGTCTTGGGTTATTAAATCTTATAACTAGAGAACAATTTGGCGGTAGTGCTAGTGAAGATGCCTCTAAGCATTTACATGATTTCTGTGAAATTTGTGATATGCAAAAATTTAAAAATACGGGGAAAAATATTGTTAAACTTAAATTATTTCCATTTCACTTATAGAAAAGGCTAAAGAATGGTTATTGTCATTACCTACTCATAGTATTAATTCTTGGGATGATCTTGAAGAAGCTTTCATAAAAAAATATTACCCACTGTTAAGATCTTACAAAAGAGAAACAACATCCTATCATTTAGATAAAATGATAATGATCATGTAGCAACATCTTGGAAAATAATTAAAAACATGATTCGAACTTGTGTATCACACGGAGTAAATGGATGGACTATCTTACACTTTTTTATAATGGGTTAAATATAATGTCAACAAGCATGATAGATTCTGCTGCGGGGGGGGGGGGGTGTGCTTTTATGAGTAAAACTATGCCTGAAGCTAATGCCATATTAGAAAACATGCTACATAATCATTGTCAATGTCACACAAAAAGAGCACCTAATCCCACTAAGAAAGTGCATTCGATTGAAGAAGAAAATCCTCTATCCAATAAAATTGATGCCATACTTGCCTGCATAGCCAAACATAATAGTGACAATGTTCCTCAACAAGAATTAGTTGGAAACAACAATAAAAATATGGATCTTAATTCATAACAAACTTTGGCAACAATGGGTTTGGGAAAAATTACAATAATTAATATGGCCGGCCACCTTATGTGCCCAACAAATATGCTAGTGGTAATAAGTCTAATGAATTAGAAAGCACCTTTAGATCTTTTATTTCTACACAAAAAGTGTTAATGTCACATCCTGAAATTTTCGAAATTTTGGAATGTAAAATAAAAATAAATTTAATGCTTGATTGTTTGAACTTGATTGAAAATTCACAAGGAATTAAAACTTCTTGAAGTTATTTAAAATTAATTTCTAAAATGATGTTTTCAAAGGATTCTGTTTTTAAAGTATTTTGAAGATCAAACATATTGCTTTCAAGGTTTTCAAATCCTTAAATGGATTTGTAATTGAGAAAACATTAAACCCTAAAAAGGCAATATAGCCGCATAGACATGTATGCCAAATTTTAATTTTATAAAGTTTATATTTTTTGTTCCCAATTTGATCTCATATTAAAGTATTTTTCATAACGAATCCAACGATACCACATTTGCATTTTTTTCCGATTTTATTTGAAACCCCAAGATGTATTTCCAATTTCGGTAAAAAAAAAAAGCAAAGGCGTGCGGCCGAAACCGGCCCAGCGCGGCCCAGCTGCCGCCACGCGCGCAATGCCCGCGCGACCCCGCGTGCTTCGCGCCGCGCTCGCCCCGCGCCCCGGCCCAACGCCCGCCGCGGCCCACCCGGCAGCCTCGCCTCCCGCGACCGGCTGCTCGCGCGCAGCACACAGCGCAACCCCGCAGCGCCATCCTCGACGTCTTTCAGCGTTGCCGCCGCGGTAATCCCATCGTTCACGTTAAATCCCAATCGTGTTAGCTAGTTTGAAATAGCTCATTAGAAACTTTGAAATTTCGTATCTATAAATCTAGAGCTCCGTTTAGAATCGTGGTTCTTGTGTTAAGTTTGTAATTAGATTCTCTATAAGTTTCGTGTAGAAAGTTTTTCCATCCGAACAACTTGTTTGGACAACTTTTCGGACATCATTAGAACTTAACCGCGAATTGTAAATCCATATTTTGAGTTCCACATGTCGGTTTTCGACAAACTTCATACCGCTGTAATCAGTAAAACGTGTAGATAATTCTGGACTTTTTGCATGTCAGATTCGCACACTTTGTTTTCGCGGTATTTCTATGGTCCGCAATATCGTTCTTCGACTATGCAAATTATTTAGATACACCATCATGTTCCATGATCACATCTCTCCAAAATATATTATCCTAGTCATATTATTGAAATAGCAATTGAGTTATTTGAGTAGCTTAATATATCATTAGTCCATACCCAATGTTATGTGTGATCTTGTGCTACTTTGATAAGTGTTGTCACAGTATGTCAAATTGCATTTGAGACTAATTGAATGCTTCAAAGAAAAATTTAAAACATTGACATGACCATATCTTTAAAATCGAACCCCCTGATCCAAGTTAATCCCTTTGTCCAAGAAAATCTTGAGTCCAAGCAGCCACCATCATTCTAAATATCATTCATACATATTCAACCATATTCCCACTTAATATTATTGGCTTATATTGAACTATTCAATTTACAAATAAGTTAATTGAGTAATTCAATATATCACAAATCCATACCCAAACCTATGTGTAATTTATACTATTTTGAGTAACTGTTGTCACACTTATTCAATAGTATTTGATGTGGTCTAAGACCCCGTTTGTGGCCCGATCTCGCGAATTGACCCGGAATCGAAAGGGGAAAAGAGGGGAAACGAAGAACACGATGAACACGACGAACGCGAAGAACACGAGGACACACGCACGCACACCAACCCGATACAACCGATGCTTACCCTCGTGGCTCGATGGACCACGCCGAATAGAATCACCCACGGAAGAGACCGCGGTAGAATTCAGAGGTGAGAGACCGGTGTTGGAGACGTAGATCGGTGAGGGAGAGAGAGTGCACCACACTAGAATCTCACTCACAAATCCAATCCACAACAAGGGTGGCCTTGATTACAGAGGGATGATACCCTAGGGAGACAAAGCTCAAGTTCTATCCTAAGCCAAATCTTGTCTAACCCTAGCAAATGAGGAGTACGGAGATACATATAGCTCAGATCTGAGTCAAGGGTAGTTTGGGCAAAGGTTACTTAAGTTACAGCCGTTGGATGGCGAAGCAACGGTTCATATTTGGGTCACTTCGCGCGTGGGCGGTACCTCGGGCGGAGGCTCCGGCCATGGTACCGGAAACATCATCAAAATGGGTTGAAGTGTACTGCGGGACTCGCGCGCGAGCGGTACCTCGGGCGGTACCTCGGGTGGAGGCTCCACCCGTGCCTGGGTGGAGGTACCGCCCAAGGTACCGGTCCTGCCTCCTTCCCGCATGGCCAACTTGGCAGCCTGGAGGCTCCAGCCGGCCCTGGGTGGAGGCTCCGGCCAGCCCTGGGTGGAGGCTCCGGCCGGCCCCAGGTGGAGGCTCCAGCCGGCCTCATCCTTCTTCTCCTCTTCTCTTCTTTCTTCTTCTTCTCTTCTTCTTTCTTCTTCCTTCCTTCTTCTTCTTCCTTCTTCAATGGTGTGTCCTCCTCCTCCTCATGTCCTTGATGAAGCTCGTACCTAGTAACACAATGAATATGGACATGAGGTAGTACTCTATCCAAGGGTGTACCGAGGTCGAGGGTAAAGAGGATTGGGTTCACCTTGTCATGTATCGCACAGGTTCGGGTTGTCGGTCCACTTGGGGGACCCCTTGGACATGGTGTAGCGTCGACGATAGGCGGGGCTGCACTTGACGGTCTTGAGGTGGAGGTGTCCGAAAGCCACCCCGCATCATCTCCCCCTCGGGGAAGAGTCGTCCTCGACTCTTGTTCCTCCTCATCTCCATGTTGTGGCGAGAGGTCCGAGATGGTAAACGTCTTGCTCACCAAGTACTTGGGAGTTTGTTTGTCGATGAAGCGGTCGAAGAAGAACTTGGGGAAAAACAACTTGCGAACGGAAAGCTTGTGGATGCCAATTTGGTGATCGGCGAACAAGAGGCTCTCAATCAAATACGAAGCATCAAGTCGTTTCTCCAAGAGGCATTTGGCAAAAATGGAAACCAAAAGAGTGTCGATGTATCCAAAATTTGTTGGGGCAAAAGTTTGTGCATGTAAAAGTTTGGTTTGTAAAGTGTCAAAAATGTGATGTGTAGCATTGTCCCACACAAATGGAACAATCAAAAGGCAAGTATCGGCGGCAAAATTTTGGGCAAAATTGTTATGTGCAATGGCAAAGAGATGGAAACTTCTAGCTTGGGAAAGTATGGTTGGCGTGAGCCAAGTATGGGTATCCTCAAGTGTCAAAGCATCCATTTCAATTGCCAAAGATGAAATGAGAAATCCAAAGAAGAGCAACTTTATGAGTGACATGTGGCACAAGATGCATAAGGTGTCTCTCACATGTATGACATGGTACTTGAGATTCTCGGAGTGTATGATGATAACATCAAGACATACAACGATCATTGTGCCAACAAGATGTTTCACGATATGTTGCAAAAGAAACAAAAGAGGTGACGAGGCATTGGACCAAACCGGAAGCTCGACAAGACAAGCCGGAAACACACGAAAGCGAAGGCGTTTGGGAACATACCCTTTGGTGTGAATCCCATGGGTTGGATCATGTATCTCGTCCGTGTTGGGGTAGCTCTCAATTGCGCGTTTCGTGAGCTCATGCTCCGTAGCGGTGGAAGTTGTCATTCGGGTACCTATACACACAAAAGAGAAAACAAAAAGCGTGTGTGCATGGTAGATGAATACATCATCCATCATGATGTTCCATGTCTTGTGCACATCACCATTAATGTCAAGCAATATAGTATGAAAAGCATGGCGATGGTGCATATGGCAAGAAGGTGTATTCATGGCATGTGGTAACTCATGATCATCAAAAATAGAGAAGGCTATGGGGGTCATCTCATGGACAATGAAATAAGCATTTTTGCATACCAAGCATAATAAAGAGCAATTGTTCACAATCTTGGATGCAAGGATCATGGAATGGTGTAAACATTTTGGGCAAAGCATGTTCAATATGTTATCATTGTTGTCGACAACCCTATGTAAAGAGCAAGTGTTCATCAAGGGTGGCACAACACAAGTATTATCATAATCATTATCATTGCAAGCAAGTGAGGAAAAAGTGAAGCTCTCATAGCATGGCATGAACATATTGTCACAAGCAAGGGATTCCACATGATCAACAATGTTATCAAGCAAAGCATCACATGGGAAAATGAAAGTAGCATGTGACGTAGCAAATGTATCATCAAGATCATGCATGCACTCATAAGTCATCATGTCCACTAGTGGGATCATGGCATCATCAACACCTATGTTGTTACCTTTGTAGGCCCACTCATTTGAAGTAGGTGTTGTGGAAGTAGGAGGATCCATGTGGTCGACATGTCCATCTTGGAGCAAGCATGGTGAGATATCATCATCTTCATGCACCATGTACATCGTCTCCATGAGCGGGAACTCATCCTCCGTGGAACCTAGTGCAACATAAGAAGACACCATAGATGGAGAGGTTAATGTGTTAGAAAATGCGATGTCCTCCAAGGACCTATCATCTACCTCTCTCAACTCGCTTGGTGTATAACTCATGTCCTCCAAACGGAAGCACTCAAACTCACATATGGGGTGGAAGTCACTCAACTCACTATCACTCTCACTCAAGTGGGCTAAGTGGCTCTCATGCTCACATGGGATTGGTACCAACTCATCGATCAAGCATATAGGAGTAGGCTCGACTTTCTCATCTCCATGCGCCTCCTTGGTTGAAGGAAGTTCCCATGCTCAACCATCTCAAATCCATCGCCTCCCAAGTCGTCCTCCATCGGTGGCGCCGTAGTGTCGTGGAGAGCTAGGCTCGGATCCACATCATCCTTGCGTTGGCCTTGGAGGTCTTCATCTTGAAGTGTGGCCGCCGTAGGCTTCTTGGTGGCTTGGCCTTGTAGCTCGTCGAAGTGGAGCGTCTTGGCGCTTGGCTTTGTGCATTGCCATGCCTCGTGACCCTTGATGGCGGCGGGATGTAGTGTGGCGCAACACCAGAGATTCCGGCGCCAACGTGGAACCTGCACAACACAACCAAAGTACTTTGCCCCAACGAAACAGCGAGGTTGTCAATCTCACCGGCTTGCTGTAACAAAGGATTAACCGTATTGTGTGGAAGATGATTGTTTGCGAAAAGCGTAAAACAAGTATTGTAGTAGATTGTATGCGATGTAAAGAATAGGACCGGGGTCCACAGTTCACTAGAGGTGTCTCTCCCATAAGATAAAAGCATGTTGGGTGAACAAATTACGGTCGGGCAATTGACAAATAGAGAGGGCATAACAATGCACATACATGTCATGATAAATATAGTGAGATTTAATTGGGCATTACGACAAAGTACATAGACCGCCATCCAGGCATGCATCTATGCCTAAAAAGTCCACCTTCAGAGTTATCATCCGAACCCCTTCCAGTATTAAGTTGCAAAACAACAGACAATTGCATTAAGTATGGTGCGTAATGTAATCAATAACTACATCCTCGGACATAGCATCAATGTTTTATCCCTAGTGGCAACAGCACATCCATAACCTTAGGGGTTTCGTCACTCCCGCAGTTTACGGAGACATGAACCCACTATCGAGCATAAATACTCCCTCTTGGAGTTAATAGCGAAAACTTGGCCGAGCCTCTACTAATAACGGAGAGCATGCAAGATCTTAAACAACACATAGGTAATAACTTGATAATTAACATAACATAGTATTCTCTATCCATCGGATCCCGACAAACACAACATATAGTATTACAGATAGATGATCTTGATCATGTTAGGCAGCTCACATGATCCAACAATGAAGCACAATGAGGAGAAGACAACCATCTAGCTACTGCTATGGACCCATAGTCCAGGGGTGAACTACTCACTCATCACTCCGGAGGCGACCATGGCGGTGAAGAGTCCTCCGGGAGATGAATCCCCTCTCCGGCAGGGTGCCGGAGGAGATCTCCGAATCCCCCGAGATGGGATTGGCGGCGGCGGCGTCTCGAGTAAGGTTTTCCGTATCGTGGCTCTCGGTGCGGGGGTTTCGCGACGGAGGCTATTTGTAGGCGGAAGGGCAGGTAAGGGGCGTCACGAGGGGCCCACACCACAGGCCGGCGCGGCCGGGGCCCGGGCCGCGCCGCCCGGTGTGTCGCCACCTCGTGGCCCCACTTCGACTCCCCTTCGGTCTTCGGAAGCTTCGTGGCAAAATAGGACCCCGGGCGTTGATTTCGTCCAATTCGAGAATATTTCGTTACTAGGATTTACGAAACCAAAAACAGCGAAAACAGACAATCGGCTCTTCGGCATCTTGTTAATAGGTTAGTTCCGAGAAAATGCACGAATATGACATAAAGTGTGCATAAAACATGTAGATATCATCAATAATGTGGCATGGAACATAAGAAATTATCGATACGTCGGAGACGTATCGGCATCCCCAAGCTTAGTTACGCTTGTCCCGAGCGAGTAAAACGATAACAAAGATAATTTCTGAAGTGACATGCCATCATAACCTTGATCATACTATTGTAAACATATGTGATGAATGCAGCGATCAAAACAATGGTAATGACATGAGTAAACAAGTGAATCATAAAGCAAAGACTTTTCATGAATAGTACTTCAAGACAAGCATCAATAAGTCTTGCATAAGAGTTAACTCATAAAGCAATAAATCAAAGTAAAGGTATTGAAGCAACACAAAGGAAGATTAAGTTTCAGCGGTTGCTTTCAACTTATAACATGTGTATCTCATGGATAATTGTCAACATAGAGTAATATAACAAGTGCAATATGCAAGTATGTAGGAATCAATGCACAGTTCACACAAGTGTTTGCTTCTTGAGGTGGAGAGAGATAGGTGAACTGACTCAACATAAAAGTAAAAAGAATGGTCCTTCAAAGAGGAAAGCATCGATTGCTATATTTGTGCTAGAGCTTTTATTTTGAAAACATGAAACAATTTTGTCAACGGTAGTAATAAAGCATATGAGTTATGTAAATTATATCTTACAAGTTGCAAGCCTCATGCATAGTATACTAATAGTGCCCGCACCTTGTCCTAATTAGCTTGGACTACCGGATCATCGCAATACACATGTTTTAACCAAGTGTCACAATGGGGTACCTCCATGCCGCCTGTACAAAGGTCTAAGGAGAAAGCTCGCATTTTGGATTTCTCGCTTTTGATTATTCTCAACTTAGACATCCATACCGGGACAACATGGACAACAGATAATGGACTCCTCTTTAATGCATAAGCATGTGGCAACAATTATTATTCTCATATGAGATTGAGGATATATGTCCAAAACTGAAACTTCCACCATGAATCATGGCTTTAGTTAGCGGCCCAATGTTCTTCTCTAACAATATGCATGCTCCAACCATTAAGGTGGTAGATCTCTCTTACTTCGGACAAGACGGACATGCATAGAAACTCACATGATATTCAACAAAGAATAGTTGATGGCGTCCCCAGAAACATGGTTATCGCACAACAAGCAACTTAATAAGAGATAAAGTGCATAAGTACATATTCAATACCACGATAGTTTTTAAGCTATTTGTCCCATGAGCTATATATTGCAAAGGTGAATGATGGAAATTTAAAGGTAGCACTCAAGCAATTTACTTTGGAATGGCGGAGAAATACCATGTAGTAGGTAGGTATGGTGGACACAAATGGCATAGTGGTTGGCTCAAGGATTTTGGATGCATGAGAAGTATTCCCTCTCGATACAAGGTTTAGGCTTGAAAGGTTATTTGAAACAAACACAAGGATGAACGGTGCAGCAAAACTCACATAAAAGACATATTGTAAACATTATAAGACTCTACACCGTCTTCCTTGTTGTTCAAAACTCAATACTAGATATTATCTAGACTTCGGAGAAACCAAATATGCAAACCAAATTAGCAAGCTCTAGGTGTTTCTTCATTAATGGGTGCAAAGTATATGATGCAAGAGCTTAAACATGAGCACAACAATTGCCAAGTATCAAATTATTCAAGACATTTTAGAATTACTACATGTAGCATTTTCCAATTCCAACCATATAACAATTTAACGAAGAAGAAACTTCGCCATGAATACTATGAGTAAAGCCTAAGGACATACTTGTCCATATGCTACAGCGGAGCGTGTCTCTCTCCCATACGAGTGAATGCTAGGATCCATTTTATTCAAACAAAACAAAAACAAAAACAAACGGACGCTCCAAGCAAAGTACATAAGATGTGACGGAATAAAAATATAGTTTCGGGGGAGGAACCTGATAATTTGTCGATGAAGAAGGGGATGCCTTGGGCATCCCCAAGCTTAGACGCTTGAGTCTTCTTAGAATATGCAGGGGTGAACCACCGGGGCATCCCCAAGCTTAGAGCTTTCACTCTCCTTGATCATATTGTATCATACTCCTCTCTTGATCCTTGAAAACTTCCTCCACACCAAACTCGAAACAACTCATTAGAGGGTTACTTGGACAATAAAAATTAACATGTTCGGAGGTGACACAATCATTCTTAACACTTCGGACATTGCATAAAGCTACTTGGACATTAATGGATCAAAGAAATTCATCCAACATAGCAAAAGAGGCAATGCGAAATAAAAGGCAGAATCTGTCAAAACAGAACAGTCCGTAAAGATGGATTTTATTGAGGCACCAAACTTGCTCAAATGAAAATGCCCAAATTTAATGAAAGTTGCGTACATATCTGAGGATCACTCACGTAAACTGGCATAATTTTCTGAGTTACCTACAGAGAATTAGACCCAGATTCGTGACAGCAAAGAAATATGTTTCTGCGCAGTAATCTAAATCTAGTATTCACTTTACTATCAAAGACTTTACTTGGCACAAAAAAACATAAAACTAAGATAAGGAGAGGTTGCTACATTAGTAAACAACTTCCAAGACTCAAATATAAAACAAAAATACTGTAGTAAAAACATGGGTTGTCTCCCATAAGTGCTTTTCTTTAACGCCTTTCAGCTAGGCGCAGAAAGTGTATATCAAGTAACATCAAGAGACGAAGCATCAACATCATAATTTGTTCTAATAATAGAATCATAAGGTAACTTCATTCTCTTTCTAGGAAAGTGTTCCATACCTTTCTTGAGAGGAAATTGATATTTAATATTACCTTCCTTCATATCAATAGTAGCACCAACGGTTCGAAAAAAAGGTCTTCCCAATATAATGGGGCAAGATGCATTGCATTCAATATCCAAGACAACAAAATCAACGGGGACAAGGTTATTGCCAACCATAATATGAACATTATCAACTCTCCCCAAAGGTTTCTTTTTAGCATTATCAGAGAGATTAACATCCAATTAACAATTTTACAATGGTGGCAAGTCAAGCATATCATAGACTTTCTTAGGCATAACAGAAATACTTGCACCAAGATCACATAAAGCATTACAATCAAAATCATTGACCCTCATTTTAATGATGGGCTCCCAACCATCTTCTAGCTTTCTAGGAATAGAAGTTTCAAGTTTTAGTTTCTCTTCTCTAGCTTTTATGAGAGCATTTGTAATATGTTTTGTGAAAGCCAAGTTTACAGCGCTAGCATTGGGACTCTTAGCAAGTTTTTGTAAGAACTTTATAACTTCAGAGATGTGGCAATCATCAAAATCTAAATCATTACAATCTAAAGCAATGGGATTATCATCCCCAAGGTTGGAAAAAATCTCAGCAGTTTTATCACAGGCAGTTTCAGCAGTTTTAGCAGTTTCAGGTAATTTTGCGCGCTTTGCACTAGGAGTAGAAACATTGCCAACACCAATTATTTTATCATTGATAGTAGGAGGTGCAGCAACATGTGAATCATTAGCATAGCTAGTGGTGGTAATAGTCCAAACTTTAGCTACATTTTTCTCTTTAGCTAGTTTTTCATTTTCTTCTCTATCCCACCTAGCACGCAGTTCAGCCATTAATCTTATATTCTCATTAATTCTAACTTGGATGGCATTTGCTGTAGTAACAATTTTATTTTCAATATCCTTATTAGGCATAACTTTTGATTTCAACAGATCAACATCAGAGGCAAGACTATCAACCTTAGAAGCGAAAATATCAATTTTATTGAGCTTTTCCTCAACAGATTTGTTAAAGGCAGTTTGTGTACTAATAAATTCTTTAAGCATAGCTTCAAGTCCAGGGGGTGTGTTCCTATTATTGTTGTAAGAACTCCCATAAGAATTAGCATAACCGTTACCATTATTATAAGGATATGGCCTATAGTTATTACTAGAATTGTTCCGATAAGCATTGTTGTTGAAATTACTATTTTTAATGAAGTTTACATCAACATGTTCTTCTTGGGCAACCAATGAAGCTAACGGAACATTATTAGGATCAACATTAGTCCTATCATTCACAAGCATAGACATAATAGCATCAATCTTATCATTCAAGGAAGAGGATTCTTCAACAGAATTTACCTTCTTACCTTGTGGAGCTCTTTCCGTGTGCCATTCAGAGTAATTAACCATCATATCATCAAGAAGCTTTGTAGCCGCCCCCAAAGTGATGGACATAAAGGTACCTCCAGCAGCTGAATCCAATAAATTCCGCGTAGAAAAATTTAGTCCTGCATAGAAGGTTTGGATGATCATCCAAGTAGTCAGTCCATGGGTTGGGCAATTTTTAACCAAAGATTTCATTCTTTCCCAAGCTTGAGCAACATGTTCATTATCCAATTGTTTAAAATTCATTATGCTACTCCTCAAAGATATAATTTTAGCAGGGGGATAATATCTACCAATAAAAGCATCCTTGCATTTAGTCCATGAATCAATACTATTCTTAGGCAGAGATAGCAACCAATCTTTAGCTCTTCCCCTTAATGAGAAAGGAAACAATTTTAATTTTATAATGTCACCATATACATCCTTATACTTTTGCATTTCACATAGTTCAACAAAATTATTAAGATGGGCAGCAGCATCATCAGAACTAACACCAGAAAATTGCTCTCGCATAACAAGATTCGATAAAGCAGGTTTGATTTCAAAGAATTCTGCTGTAGTGGCAGGTGGAGCAATAGGTGTGCATAAGAAATCATTATTATTTGTGGTTGTGAAGTCACACAACTTAGTATTTTCAGGGGTGGCCATTTTAGCAGTAGTAAATAAAGCAAACTTAGATAAAGTAAATGCAAGTAACTAATTTTTTTGTGTTTTTAATATAGAGTGCAAGACAGTAAATAAAGTAAAGCTAGCAACTATTTTTTTTGTGTTTTGATATAATGCAGCAAACAAAGTAGTAAATAAAATAAAGCAAGACAAAAACAAAGTAAAGAGATTGGGAAGTGGAGACTCCCCTTGCAGGCGTGTCTTGATCTCCCAGCAACGGTGCCGGAAAAAGAGCTTGATGGCGTGTAACTCACACGTTCGTTGGGAACCCCAAGAGGAAGGTATGATGCGCACGAGCGGCAAGTTTTCCCTCGGAAAGAAACCAAGGTTTATCGAACCAGGGAGGAGCCAAGAAGCACGTTGAAGGTTGATGGCGGCGGGATGTAGTGCGGCGCAACACCGGAGATTCCGGCGCCAACGTGGAACCTGCACAACACAACCAAAGTACTTTGCCCCAACGAAACGGCGAGGTTGTCAATCTCACCGGCTTGTCTGTAACAAAGGATTAACCGTATTGTGTGGAAGATGATTGTTTGCGAGAAAACGAGTAAAACAAGTATTGCGATAGATTGTATGCGATGTAAAGAATAGGACCGGGGTCCACGGTTTACTAGAGGTGTCTCTCCCATAAGATAAAAGCATGTTGGGTGAACAAATTACGATCGGGCAATTGACAAATAGAGAGGGCATAACAATGCACATACATGTCATGATAAATATAGTGAGATTTAATTGGGCATTACGACAAAGTACATAGACCGCCATCCGAGCATGCATCTATGCCTAAAAAGTCCACCTTCGGAGTTATCATCCGAACCCCTTCCAGTATTAAGTTGCAAAACAACGAGACAATTGCATTAAGTATGGTGCGTAATGTAATCAATAACTACATCCTCGGACATAGCATCAATGTTTTATCCCTAGTGGCAACGACACATCCATAACCTTAGGGGTTTGTCACTCCC
>NC_061513.1:178597388-178615985 GCF_022539505.1 Lolium rigidum | reverse complement strand
TCAAAATAAAAGCTCTAGCACAAATATAGCAATCGATGCTTTCCTCTTTGAAGGACCATTCTTTTTACTTTTATGTTGAGTCAGTTCACCTATCTCTCTCCACCTCAAGAAGCAAACACTTGTGTGAACTGTGCATTGATTCTTACATACTTGCATATTGCACTTGTTATATTACTCTATATTGACAATTATCCATGAGATATACATGTTACAAGTTGAAAGCAACCGCTGAAACTTAATCTTCCTTTGTGTTGCTTCAATATCTTTACTTTGATTTATTGCTTTATGAGTTAACTCTTATGCAAGACTTATTGATGCTTGTCTTGAAGTACTATTCATGAAAAGTCTTTGCTTTATGATTCACTTGTACTCATGTCATTACCATTGTTTTGATCGCTGCATCCACTACATATGTTTACAAATAGTATGATCAAGGTTATGATGGCATGTCACTTCAGAAATTATCTTTGTTAACGTTTTACCTGCTCGGGATGAGCAGAACTAAGCTTGGGGATGCTGATACGTCTCCGACGTATCGATAATTTCTTATGATCCATGCCATATTATTGATGATACCTACATGTTTTATGCACACTTTATGTCATATTCGTGCATTTTCTGGAACTAACCTATTAACAAGATGCCGAAGTGCCAATTCGTTGTTTTCTCGCTGTTTTTGGTTTCGTAAATCCTAGTAACGAAATATTCTCGGAATTGGACGAAATCAAGACCCAGGGTCCTACTTTGCCACGAACCTTCCAGAAGACCGAAAGGGATACGAAGTGGGGCCACGAGGGGCTGCCACCATAGGGCGGCGCGGCCCAGCCCTTGGCCGCGCCGACCTGTGGTGTGGGCCCCCCATGTGGCCCCCCACGTTGCCCTTCCGCCTACTTAAAGCCTCCGTCGCGAAACCCCTGATGCGAAAAACCACGATACGGAAAACCTTCCACAGACGCCGCCGCCGCCAATCCCATCTCGGGGGATTCTGGAGATCTCCTCCGGCACCCTGCCGGAGAGGGGATTCATCTCCCGGAGGACTCTACACCGCCATGGTCGCCTCCGGAGTGATGAGTGAGTAGTTCACCCCCGGACTATGGGTCCATAGCAGTAGCTAGATGGTTGTCTTCTCCTCATTGTGCTTCATTGTTGGATCTTGTGAGCTGCCTAACATGATCAAGATCATCTATCCGTAATACTCTATGTTGTGTTTGTCGGGATCCGATGGATAGAGAATACCATGTTATGTTAATTATCAAGTTATTACATATGTGTTGTTTATGATCTTGCATGCTCTCCGTTATTAGTAGAGGCTCGGCCAAGTTTTTGCTCTTAACTCCAAGAGGGAGTATTTATGCTCGATAGTGGGTTCATGCCTCGCATTGACACCGGGACGATGTGACGAAAGTTCTAAGGTTGTGCTGTGCTGTTGCCACTAGGGATAAAACATTGGCGCTATGTCCGAGGATGTAGTTGTTGATTACATTACGCACCATACTTAATGCAATTGTCTGTTGTTTAGCAACTTAATACCGAAGGGGGTTCGGACGATAACCTGAAGGTGGACTTTTTAGGCATAGATGCGATTGGATGGCGGTCTATGTACTTTGTCGTAATGCCCAATTAAATCTCACTATACTTATCATGACATGTATGTGCATTGTTATGCTCTCTCTATTTGCCAATTGCCCGATCGTAATTTGTTCACCCAACATGCTTTTATCTTATGGGAGAGACACCTCTAGTGAACTCGTGGACCCCGGTCCATTCTTTAATACTGAAATACAAATCTGCTGCAATACTTGTTTTATCGTTTTCTCTGCAAACAATCATCTTCCACACAATACGGTTAATCCTTTGTTACAGCAAGCCGGTGAGATTGACAACCTCACTGTTTCGTTGGGGCAAAGTACTTTGGTTGTGTTGTGCAGGTTCCACGTTGGCGCCGGAATCCCTAGTGTTGCGCCGCACTACATCCCGCCGCCATCAACCTTCAACGTGCTTCTTGGCTCCTCCTGGTTCGATAAACCTTGGTTTCTTTCTGAGGGAAAACTTGCTGCTGTGCACATCATACCTTCCTCTTGGGGTTCCCAACGAACGTGTGAGTTACACGCCATCATTGCACACGCGTGACGAGCCTAGCATGTACAGACATGGCCTCGGAACACAGGAAACCGAAAGGTTGAACACGAGTCATATGGATGATATGATCAACATGTTGATGTTCACCATTGAAGCTACATCATCTCACGTGATGATCGGTTTTGGTGTATTGGATGTGGATCGTGTGCCACTTAACAACTATGAGGGATGTTGTATTAAGTGGGAGTTCATTAGTAATTAGATTAAAACATGAACTAATTATCATGAACATAGTCTGAATAGTATTTTGAATTAAATTTGTAGTATTGGCATCCGTTATCTACCATGCGCTAGTCTTGTAATTGAGATAGAAATATTGTTAAGTTTGACAAGTAACTTTACGGACTGGTACCGTATTGTTAAAGAATCAAGATATGATTAAGTCCTAAGGCAAACTTTTAGTAAACCTCACATTGTTGATTCAAAGAACAATGGTTTCAGTTAGTACCTAAAATCATCTTGTCTCCATGAAACTTGAAGTTCAAATCTGTTTGAAAAGTAAGGAGCTGGAAATTTTGTTTTCAGAAATAAGCAAGGTATGAGATATGTGTGATATCTAAGACCTTATTGCAAGATGATAGAATATAATCTAGTGAGACTACATAAACTCATGAGTTTTATGGGAATGTACGAAGGTTGAAGACGCTTGGCGTCCCGATCCTCCAACTAGTTGGGCACTAACGATATTCGCATATCCATGAAGTGATCGTCCTTAGTATGCACCGTTGCTAAGACTCGTCGTTTCGAAGCATCACGTGATGATCGGGTGTTATAGATTCTACGTGTGCATACAACGGGTGCAAGCCAGATTTGCACATGCGAATACTAAGGTTAAACTTTACGAGCCTAGCATGTACAAACATGGTCTCAGAAAGTCTTCATGATTTGATGGATAAAATTATGAGTGAAAGTGTTCATCACATTAAAATGATACTATTAGTGAAATCTGGAACACTTGTCATGTGATGATCAAACTTCAAAGTAAGAACCTCAAGGTTATTGGTATTTGACCAATGGACCTAAAAGTTATTGAAGGTGAAGTGTTTTCTGAGAACGGGGAAAGCTAAAAGAGAAAACTACAAAAAAAAATTGGCAGAAAGAAAGAAAAGATTAGAAAGTCTAGCTCAGGTGTATATAGATGATATACATGTTATGAATGTATTCCTTGTTTTGGTCACACAATGAAATTCTTGGGTAATTGTACCATATTGGTTGGTATGAGGTGTCATACAAAAACAACGCAATACAAGAATACAATGGCCTAAGTGACTGACAAGGAATATGGTAATAATGCACGTCTGGAACATAATAAAGTGTTATAATGTTTGTCGTTGGCATTCTACCTTGCCCTTAGAATTTATAATAAAGAACTTAATAAATTTTTATTTTGCTCTGGTCAAATGAAAAAAATGAGTTGTTCAAATTATGACATTACTCCATGTACGATGGATAAGTCATTATAAATCTTAATGGTGAAGCACATACATAACACTAACGCTAAAATGCCATAAGGCAAAGGATGTGAATTCCACTCATTAGTGGAACCGCCGTTTAGGTCATGCTAGAAAGGAACGCATGAAGGAACTCCATTTGAATGGATTTTTGGAGTCATATGATTTTTGAATCATTTGGCGCTTGCAAATCTCTTCTAAAGAGAATGACTTAAATACCGTTCATAGGCCAAGAGTTGAACGGACAACTAACTTAGTTGAAATATACATGGTGATGTATATGGTTCACTGGGCATAGTTGTGTGCGGGAGATTCTTCTACTTCATGAAAACTTGTAACAATGAATTGAGTATATATATGTGGATATATTCGGTAAGGAAGAAGTTTGAAACATTTGAATGGATTCAAATAAATTTCAGCATGAAGTGGAAATCATCGTAATTGAAAAGTCAAATATCTATGATTGGATCATAGTGGAAATATTTGAATTACGATTTTTAGCGAACATCTGAGGGAGTTATGAAATTGTTCTACAACCTCACGTTTCTTGAAATATCATAGTGATGATGGAGTATCCAAGAGACGTATCCAAACCTGTTGGATTAATGATGAGATAAAATAAAATGACGCCATTATATTTTTGTGGATTATGCTTTAGAGACCACCGCTTTTACACTAAATAGAGCGCTATCATAATCCGTTGAAATGAAACCATATGAGTTATGGCATGGGTATACACCCTAATAGTCCTTTCTTAAATTTTTGGTATGCGTAGCATAAGTAAATGAGTTTACAAGCAAAATTGGATGAATATCTTTGTTGGTTATCCCAGAGAATCAAATTGGGAATTCTTTCCACTATGAAGTAAAAGACAAAAGTGTTTGTTAATCTTACTTGCTTATTTCCAAGAAATTGTTTTCTAGCGAAGTATTTGAGTGGGAGGACAATGGAACTTGATAAGGTTCATGAACCTGAGCATGATGATCAGAGTAGCGCAACATCGGAAATGGTTCCGTAAGCGGCCACGATGATCATGGCTCCCATGTCAACAAAGTGTTATAGTCATGGAGATCAAAGTACTTACTGAACCTTGTAGATGTGGTTTATTTTGTGATCAAATAAATGATTTGTGGACAAAGGATTGATTTTGAACAATGATAAACCAAGTACATACAAAGAAGTTATGATGGGTGATGTCTACGGGAGCTTCTATTCTTGTAGACAGTGTTGGGCCTCCAAGAGCAGAGGTTTGTAGAACAGCAGCAAGTTTCCCTTAAGTGGATCACCCAAGGTTTATCGAACTCAGGGAGGAAGAGGTCAAAGATATCCCTCTCATGCAACCCTGCAACCACAAAGCAAGAAGTCTCTTGTGTCCCCAACACACCTAATAGGTGCACTAGTTCGGCAAAGAGATAGTGAAATACAGGTGGTATGAATAAATATAAGCAGTAGTAACGGCGCCCGAAAAGTGCTTGCTGGCGTGTGGTTGATGGTGGTAATATTGCGGACAGTAGAGATGCAGAGAAACAAGAAACAAGCAGCGATAGCAGTATTTAGGAACAAGGCCTAGGGATCATACTTTCACTAGTGGACACTCTCAACATTGATCACATAACAGAATAAATCGATAGATGCTAGACTCTACACTCTCTTGTTGGATGATGAACACCACTAACTCGTGTAGGATTACACGAACCCTCAATGCCGGAGTTAACAAGCTCCACAATATTCGATGTTCATATTTAAATAACCTTAGAGTGCACGACAGATCAACATAACCAAACCAAGTACTAACATAGCATGCACACTCGTCACCTTCACGCTACGAAAGGAGGCATAGATCACATCAATACCATCATAGCAATAGTTAACTTCATAATCTACAAGAGATCACAATCATAGCCTACGCCAAGTACTACACGATGCACACACTCGTCACCATTACACCGTGCGGGAGGAATAAACTACTTTAATAACATCACTAGAGTAGCACACAGATAAATTGTGATACAAAACACATTGCAATCATAAAGAGATATAAATAAGCACTTCACTATGCCATTCATAACGAGTGAATAAGTATTCTGTGAAATATAGCCTAAGAGACCCACACGGTGCACACACTGTCACCTTTACACACGTGGGACAAGGAGTCTCCGGAGATCACATAAGTAAAACCCACTTGACTAGCACAATGACATCTAGATTACAAGCATCATCATATGAATCTCAATCATGTAAGGCAGCTCATGAGATTATTGTATTGAAGTACATAGGAGAGAGATGAACCACATAGCTACCGGTACGGCCCCGAGCCTCGATGGACAACTACTCCCTCCTCATGGGAGACAGCAGCGTTGATGAAGATGGCGGTGGTGTCGATGGAGAAGCCTTCCGGGGGCACTTCCCCGTCCCGGCGGCGTGCCGGAACAGAGACTCCTGTCCCCCAGATCTTGGCTTCGCGATGGCGGCGGCTCTGGAAGGTTTCTCGTACCGTGGCTTTTTCGTCTCGAAGATTTAGGTTAGGGACCTTTATATAGGCGAAGAGGCGGCGTCAGAAGGTCAACGTGGCGACGACACAACAGGGGGGCGCGGCCCCCCCTCTGGCCGCGCAGGGCTGTCGTCTAGGGCCCACAGGGCCCTCCTCTGGCGGCTCTCGGGTGTTCTGGAAGCTTCGTGGAAAAATAGGATGCTGGGCCTTGATTTCGTCCGATTCCGAGAATATTTCCTTACTAGGATTTCTGAAACCAAAAACAGCAGAAAACAGAGAATCGGCCCTTTGGCATCTCGTCAATAGGTTAGTTCCGGAAAACGCATAATAATGACATAAAGTATGTATAAAACATGTAGATATCATCAATAATGTGGCATGGAACATAAGAAATTATCGATACGTCGGAGACGTATCAGCATCCCCAAGCTTAGTTCCTGCTCGTCCCGAGCAGGTAAACGATAACACGGATAATTTCGGAGTGACATGCCATCATAACCTTGATCATACTATTGTAAACATATGTAATGAATGCAGCGATCAAAACAATGGTAATGACATGAGTAAACAACTGAATCATAAAGCAAAGACTTTTCATGAATAGTACTTCAAGACAAGCATCAATAAGTCTTGCATAAGAGTTAACTCATAAAGCAATAAATCAAAGTAAAGGTATTGAAGCAACACAAAGGAAGATTAAGTTTCAGCGGTTGCTTTCAACTTATAACATGTATATCTCATGGATAATTGTCAACATAGAGTAATATAACAAGTGCAATATGCAAGTATGTAGGAATCAATGCATAGTTCACACAAGTGTTTGCTTCTTGAGGTGGAGAGAAATAGGTGAACTGACTCAACATAAAAGTAAAAGAATGGTCCTTCAAAGAGGAAAGCATCGATTGCTATATTTGTGCTAGAGCTTTTATTTTGAAAACATGAATCAATTTTGTCAACGGTAGTAATAAAGCACATGTATTATGTAAATTATATCTTACAAGTTGCAAGCCTCATGCATAGTATACTAATAGTGCCCGCACCTTGTCCTAATTAGCTTGGACTACCGGATCATCGCAATACACATGTTTTAACCAAGTGTCACAAAGGGGTACCTCCATGCCGCTCGTACAAAGGTCTAAGGAGAAAGCTCGCATTTTGGATTTCTCGCTTTTGATTATTCTCAACTTAGACATCCATACCGGGACAACATGGACAACAGATAATGGACTCCTCTTTAATGCATAAGCATGTGGCAAAAATTAGTATTCTCATATGAGATTGAGGATATATGTCCAAAACTGAAACTTCCACCATGATTCATGGCTTTAGTTAGCGGCCCAATGTTCTTCTCTAACAATATGCATGCTCCAACCATTAAGGTGGTAGATCTCTCTTACTTCGGACAAGACGGACATGGATAGCAACTCACATGATATTCAACAAAGAGTAGTTGATGGCGTCCCCGAAGCATGGTTATCGCACAACAAGCAACTTAATAAGAGATAAAGTGCATAAGTACATATTCAATACCACAATAGTTTTTAAGCTATTTGTCCCATGAGCTATATATTGTAAAGGCGAATGATGGAAATTTTAAAGGTAGCACTCAAGCAATTTACTTTGGAATGGCGGAGAAATACCATGTAGTAGGTAGGTATGGTGGACACAAATGGCAAAGTGGTTGGCTCAAGGATTTTGGATGCATGAGAAGTATTCCCTCTCGATACAAGGTTTAGGCTAGCAAGGTTATTTGAAACAAACACAAGGATGAACCGGTGCAGCAAAACTCACATAAAAGACATATTGTAAACATTATAAGACTCTACACCGTCTTCCTTGTTGTTCAAACTCAATACTAGAAATTATCTAGACTTTAGAGAGACCAAATATGCAAACCAAATTTAGCAAGCTCTAGGTGTTTCTTCATTAATAGGTGCAAAGTATATGATGCAAGAGCTTAAACATGAGCACAACAATTGCCAAGTATCACATTATCCAAGACATTTTACCAATTACTACATGTAGCATTTTCCAATTCCAACCATATAACAATGAACGAAGCAGTTTCAACCTTCGCCATGAAAATTAAAAGCTAAGAACACATGTGTTCATATGAACCAGCGGAGCGTGTCTCTCTCCCACACAAGCATTTATTCAAACAAAAACAAAGAACAAAAACAAACAGACGCTCCAAGTAAAGTACATATGATGTGACCAAATAAAAATATAGTTTCAAGAGAAGGAACCTGATAATAGTCAAAGAGTTGGAATCTTCACCGGATGAAATAGTCAAAGAGTTTTTGATTTCATCAGAAACGATGAACATGCTTGCATTTGCAAGAAATTAAGTGGGAGCGCTGAGACATATTTATAATACTTTATGTAAATGACATATCGTTGATTATAAATGATGTATATACTTGATGTGAATAAAAGATTTCATTGAGAATTAACTTCAATGAAAGGATATGGACTGAAACATATTTAGTGTCAAGATCTATGAAGATAGATTGAAACACATAATAAGTTTAAGTCAAAGTACATAGAATGGATATTGAAGTAGTTCAATATAGAAATATTAAGAAGGTGTTCTTTCCATATGAAGGTTTAACAAGACTTGAGTGTATTTGACACTCAATGAGTAAAAACACATCAGTAATTATAGATCACGAATAATATGTACACAATCAGATGTCCTATGCTCTAAAGGTGTTATGAGCATGTACCAGAATGGTTCATGTGATGATCATTGGACAACAGTAAAGAATATCCTTGAGTACTTTAGAAGAACCAAGGATATATATATATATTGTTTTGTATGGGGTAATGACAAACAAATCGCTGTAAAGTGTTGCACCGATATTTGTTTGGTCACATATAAAAATGAATTTCAAATCTCAAATTAGGCTAAGTGTTGTTTAAAAGGTAGCACAATGCTAGATTTAGAAGAGTTCTAAATATTGTGACGGATTCTACAAAAGAAGGCAGAGTATGTCATTGTTTTGACAATGATTGAGGATGTTAAGTCAAGAAGTTCTTTGAGAACTTGGTGTAGTTCCGATAGTGTCGAACTTTGAAGCTATATTGTGTGTGACAATATTAGTGACATATTTCAGACCGCGGAATTAAGGTTCCACCGGAAGACCAAACATATTTAATGCCGACTTATTTGGAAAATGAGTGATGCGTGAAGACGTAAATGAATTGCAAAATACATACGTTTCTGAGCGTGTCAGATCCGTTGACTGAAACCTCTCCCGTGAGCAAAACATGATAAGCACCAGAGGGCCAAGGTGTTATATCTTTACAAATGTAAACTAGATTATTGACTCTAGTGCAAGTGGGAGACTGTTGGAGATATGCCCAAGAGGCAATAATAAATTAGTTATTGTTATATCTTAGTGTTCATGATAAATGTTTACATCCCATGCTATAATTGTATTAACCGAAACATTGATAGATGTGTGTTATGTAAACAACAAGGAGTCCCTAGTAAGCCTCTTGTATAACTAGCTTGTTGATTAATAGATGATCATGGTTTCGTGATCATGAACATTGGATGTTGTTAATAACAAGGTTATGTCATTGGGTGAATGATATAATGGACATACACCCAAATAAGCGTAGCATAAGATCAAGTCATTAAGTTCAATTTTCTATAAGCTTTCGATACATAGTTTCCTAAGTCCTTCGACCATGAGATCATGTAAATCACTTACACCGTAAGGGTACTTTGATTACATCAAACGCCATTGCGTAAATGGGTGGTTATAAAGATGGGATTAAGTATTTGGAAAGTGTGAGTTGAGGCATATGGATCAATAGTGGGATTTGTCCATCCCGATGACGGATAGATATACTCTGGGCCCTCTCAGTGGAATGTCGTCTGATTAGCTTGCAAGCATATGATTGGATCATATGAGATAACATACCACGGTACGAGTAAAGAGTACTTGTCGGTAACGAGGTTGAACAAGGTATGGAGATACCGATGATCGAACATCGGACAAGTAAAATATCGCGTGACAAAGGAATCGTCATCGTATGTAAATGGTTCAATCGATCACTAAGTCATCTTTGAATATGTGGGAGCCATTATGGATCTCCAGATCCCGCTATTGGTTATTGCTCGGGGAAGAGACTCGACCCTGTCTGCATAGTTCGCGAACCGTAGGGTGACGCGCTTAAGGTTCGATGTCGCATAAGTAGATTCGGATTATGAGATGGAGACCGAAGTTTGTTCGGAGTCTCGGATGGTATCCAGGACATCACGAGGAGGTCCGGAATGGTCCGAAGAATAAGATTCATATAAGGAAAGTTGATTTCTAGGTTTCGGAAAAGTTCGGGGTTTTTCCGGTGAAAGACCGGGAAGGTTCTAGAAGGTTCCGGGGGTCCCACCAGTGGGCCCACGACCCTCGGAGGCCTAGCATGGGCCGAGGGGATGCACCCTAGCCTAATGGGCCAGGGGCACATGCCCCTCAAGGCCCAGTCCGGCCAACCCTAGGGTTTTCCCCAAAACCCTAGGGGGGTCAACTTGGGGGGGAAGAATTCCCCCTCCCCCCTTTGGCCGCCGGCCCTAGATGGGTTTGGGGCATTGGGGGGCCACCCAAACCGACCTCCCCCTATATAAAGAGGGGAGGGGGCAGGGGGCGTTCACCCCATCAGACCTAGCTCTGGCCGCCCCCCTCTCTCCTCCATAGTGTTGTACCGGCTCGGCGAAGCCCTGCAGCTTTTCTCCTCCACCACCACCACGCCGTCGTGCTGCTGGGATTCCGAGGAGATCTACCACACCTCCGCTGCCCGCTGGAACGGGGAGAGGACGGGTTTCATCGACACCGTACGCACGACCGAGTACGGAAGTGCTGCCAGATTGCAACACTGGATGATCGACTACATCAACAACGAGATCTAATCTCGTAGGCTTTAGAATCTTCGAGGGTTAGTCTCACATACATCTCGTTGCTTCGATCTTGATAGATTAGATCTTGCCTCTTCCTAGATTGGATCTTGGTATTGTTCTTATTCGCGGTAGGAAATTTTTTGTTTTCCATACAACGAACCCATCAAGTTCAGTGTGCCATCCTCTACGATTTAGAGTCGGAGCTTTAGAAACTCTTTGAGACCCACAACCCTCATGATATAATCAGTGAGCTCAAAATGATATTTGAAACTCATGCGGCCGTGGAAAGCTATGGTGCTTCTAAAAAGTTCTTTAACTGTAAGATGGAAGAGGGCAACTCCGTGTCGGGGGGAAGACCCCGGGTAGGGCAAAAGACTAGGAGCAGCTGGCTCAGGGCTGGCTGGCCTGCGGCAAAGGCTGGCTAGAGCCGTGGCCGGCTGCCTTGGGAGCCGGCTGGCTCAAAGTCTACGCCGGTCTGGCCATGGCCGTCTACGCTGTGGCTGGGCCGGCTTCTACATGCCATATCCAGCTGCTTTGTCTCTCCCCTGGCCGGTCGAGGCTGGCGAACCTTGCAGGAGAAGGATCTGGAAAGGTGATCCGGGTGCAAAGGTCCATGCTGACCTCATCTCCCGTAAAGCAAGGGGCACTGTGGAGGAACAGTGCCCCACCTCTGACAGACCATCATGGCCGGAGCTGCGCCGTACTGCTACAGGGTACCGGCGCAGACAGAGACGCCTCTCCCACGATGCTTGGCACGTCTTGTCGCCGCTGACTTCAGCAGAAGGACGGACAGGCCTCAACGCCTCAACGGTGCTGACGTAGGCGCCTCGGGAAGGAGCAGAAAGCCGGAGCCGGCGGAGCCGGCCAGTAGGTCATAGGGACTTCTTTGTAAAGTGCCAGCGCCTATATAAGCCGCACTACCCCCTCTCGTGCGGAGGACGATCGATCACTTCTCATTTCTAGTCTTAGAGCTGCTCTGGGAGAGAGACCTTCGTCTACCTTTAGCCTCCCCGAGCAGCCGGATACAGCTCAAGGAGCACCATTGTACTGTGATATCTCTTATACACTCTAGAGCAGGAGTAGGGGTGTTACCTCCATACGAGGGCCCCGAACCTGGGTACGTCGCTGTGTCACTCGTGCCCATACCCGCATCCGGATACCACCGTAGACCATTGCAGGAACCAATCTCTTTAGCCATCCTATGGCATATGTCGTGACGATACCACGACACTCCGTTTGCGAGCACGTGCTCAAGATGTTTGGGCACGCGAAGAAACTCCAAGACTTGGGAATAACGATTCCTAACGCCTTGGGGATTCATCATGTTCTTCAATCACTACCACCTAGTTACAAGAACTTAGTGATGAACTAAAACATGAAGTGCATGGACAAGACGTTACATGAACTCTTCTCAATGCTAAAAACTGCTGAAGTGGAGATAAAGAAAGAGCACCAAGTGTTGATGGTCAATAATACCACCAAGTTCAAGAAGCAGGGTAAGCCTAAGGAAAAGGGTAAATTCAAGAAGGGCGGCAAGAAAGTTGACGCGCCTCCTAAGAAACCCAAGGCTGGACCTAAATCTGATATTGTGTGCTATTACTGCAAAGAAGAGGGACACTACAAGCGGAACTGCTCAAAGTACCTGGCAGATCTGAAGAGCGGCAACATCAAAAAGGAAGGTATATCTGATATACATGTTATTGAAGTCTATCTTACTAGTAATCGTAGTAGTGCCTGAGTATTTGATATTGGTTCGGCTGGTCATATTTCTAACTCGAAACAGGAGCTACAGAATAAACGAAGACTAGCGAGGGACGAGGTGACGATGCGCGTTGAAAATGGATCCAAGGTCGATGTGATCGCCGTCGGCATGCTCCCTCTACATCTACCATCGGGATTAGTTTTAAATCTGAATAATTGTTATTTGTTGCCTGCCTTAAGCATGAACATTATATCTGGATCTTGTTTATCGCAAAGCGGTTATTCATTCAAGTCTGAGAATATTGTTGTTCGATTTATATGAATAATATATTTTATGGTCATGCACCTGAGATGAATGGTTTATTTCTGTTAAATCTCGATATTAGTGATACACATATACATAAGATTGATGCTAAACGAAAGAAATTAAATGATAATTCTACATATATGTGGCACTATCGTCTTGGTCATATTGGAGTGAAACGCATGAAGAAACTCCATTCTGATGGACTACTTGAATCACTTGATTTTGAATCACTTGATAGATGTGAGGCATGTCTGATGGGAAAAATGTCTAAGACTCCATTCTCTGGTATTATGGAGCGAGCTACAGACTTGTTGGACATCATACATACTGATGTATGTGGACCAATGAGTGTAGCATCGCGCGGTGGTTATCGTTATGTTCTTACATTCACAGATGATTTGAGTAGATATGGGTATATCTACTTGATGAAACACAAATCCGAAACTTTCGAGAAGTTTAAGGAATTTCAAAGTGAAGTAGAAAATCAACGTAACAAGAAGATTAAATTTCTACGTTCTGATCGTGGAGGTGAATATCTGAGTTATGAGTTTGGCATGCATTTGAAGAAATGCGGAATATTTTCACAGTTGACACCGCCGGGAACACCAGAGCGCAATGGTGTGTCCGAACGTCGTAATCGAACTCTATTAGATATGGTTCGATCTATGATGTCTCTTACAGATTTACCGTTATCTTTTTGGAGTTATGCATTAGAGACAACAACATTCACTTTAAATAGGGCATCATCTAAATCCGTTGAAACAACACCGTATGAATTGTGGTTTCGAAACAAACCTAAGTTGTCGTTCCTTAAAGTTTGGGGCTACGAAGCTTATGTAAAGAAGTTACAACCTGACAAGCTCGAACCCAAAGCGGAGAAATGTGTCTTCATAGGATACCCTAAAGAAACAATTGGGTGTACTTTGTATCACTGGTCCGAAGGTAAAATCTTTTTTGCCAAGAACGGATACTTTCCTGAGAAGGAGTATCTCTCGAAAGAATTGACTGGAAAGAAAGTAGAAATCGACGAGGTTACTGAACCTTCTCTTGAAAATGTTCTTGTGTCGCCTACACCGATTAATGAGGAAGCTAATAATAATGATCATGAAACTCGCGGGTCGACGAGGGTTCACACCACTCCTGATTGGTATGACCCCCGTCCAAATGTCATGATTGTGGACAACAATGATGAAGACCCTGCGACGTATGAGGAAGCAATCATGAGCCTAGATTCCAACAAATGGCAAGAGGCCATGAAATCCGAAATGGGATCCATGTATGATAACCAAGTATGGACTTTGGTAGAATTACCTGATAGCCGCAAGGCTGTCGAGAATAAATGGATATTCAAAAGAAAAATAGATGTTGATGGTAATATTACTATAAAGCTCGAATTGTCGCGAAAGGGTTCTGACAAATTCAAGGAGTTGACTACGATGAGACTTTCTCACCTGTAGTGAAGCTAAAGTCTATAAGGATATTGTTAGCAATAGCTGCATTTTTCGATTATGAAATTTGGCATATGGATGTTGATACGTCTCCGACGTATCGATAATTTCTTATGTTCCATGCCACATTATTGATGATATCTACATGTTTTATGCATACTTTATGTCATTATTATGCGTTTTCCGGAACTAACGTATTGACGAGATGCCGAAGGGCCAGCTCTCGTTTTCTGCTGTTTTTGGTTCCGTAAATCCTAGTAAGGAAATATTCTCGAATCGGACGAAATCAAGGCCCAGCATCCTATTTTTCCACGAAGCTTCCAGAACACCCGAGAGTCGCCAGAGGGGGGCCACTGGGCCCCCAGATGACAGGGCGGCGCGGCCTAGGGGGGGGGCGCCCCCTAGTGTGTCATCGCCCCGTCAGCCCTCCGACTCCGCCTCTTTGCCTATAAAAAGGTCCCTGACCTAAAACTTCGGGACGGAAAAGTCACGGTACGAGAAACCTTCCAGAGCCGCCGCCATCGCGAAGCCAAGATCTGGGGGACAGGAGTCTCTGTTCCGGCACGCCGCCGGGACGGGGAAGTGCCCCCGGAAGGCTCCTCCATCGACACCACCGCCATCTTCAATAACGTTGCTGTCTCCCATGAGGAGGGAGTAGTTCTCCATCGAGGCTCGGGGCTGTACCGGTAGCTATGTGGTTAATCTCTCTTCTATGTGCTTCAATACAATAATCTCATGAGCTGCCTTACATGATTGAGATTCATATGATGATGCTTGTAATCTAGATGTCATTGTGCTAGTCAAGTGGGTTTTACTTATGTGATCTCCGGAGACTCCTTGTCCCACGTGTGTAAAGGTGACAGTGTGTGCACCGTGTGGGTCTCTTAGGCTATATTTCACAGAATACTTATTCACTGTTATGAATGGCATAGTGAAGTGCTTATTTATATCCCTTTATGATTGCAATGTGTTATTGTGGGGCCCCGGACTTACCAGTCCAGAACTCCAGTTATGCATTCAATTTCACGATCCCAAGATCATTCCATCGTGAATACATAACCGAACTGATACCAGATTACATCATCCATTACAGTACCGAATTTAAGTAATATGAAGTCTTACATCATAGGCCATCAAGGCCGTAGTTCACCAAACAGCAGCGGAAACAACTTGACTCCAAAAGCGGTGGAACCCAAGTCAGGCCTTTACCCTACAGGCGGCTGACTGGGAGAGCGTCCTAGTTCGCGTCTTCGGCGTCGTACTCCTCTTCTTCGAAGTACTCTTCTTCAAGGTCTGGTCAAGTAGATAACCAGGACAACAATGCCAGTGAGTACTTTTGAATGTACTCGCAAACCACCTTAGAGAGAAATAAAGGATATGCAATATGGCGATAGCAAGGGAAAGGCACTATCTAGGGCGACAAGGAGCGAGAGGTGGTTCCTCTCGAGAATAAAACCTTTCCATAACTCGTGGAAAACTTTTTGGTAAACCATTTCATTTGCAGTACTAATAGGTAAGGGTGACCCAATCTAATTTTCAGCCATCTCATATGGCCATTTCCTTTCCAACTTTCCACCGTACCTCGCAGGTACCTTTCCACCAGACCCACTGGCGTCACTTTCCCAAAACAATAATTGATAAAACACTTTTATAAGAGCAAAACTTCTTTTGATACTCAGCACTTCCTTTCCCACGTCCATTGCCGCGGACACGGCTATTCGAATAGATTTTACACTCTGCAGAGGTTGTACACTTTCCCCACAAGATCCGAATACTCATCGTGTGGGCATCATCCCTGCATAATAACATATGCCACGACAAGTACCCGATCGTAGTTTTTCGCCTGCTCGCCTTAGCCTAAGACATGCCGCCTAGAGTTGTACCTCCCAACACCGTAGTCCGAGGGGTCGTTTACCCAGGAGTAGCAAATTCCCCGACCAGCTCGACCCTCCGGAATGCCGCTACCAACTGCGAGGCATTATTCAATGGGAGCTCATAGGTTGTACCCCTGCCATCGATACGCAATGGAAAGGCGTTCCCCGTTCGTCGGGAAGGCCACGGTCGATAGGTGTCCATGCTCGGACTACCCCTTACATTTGCAGGACCCAAACTAAGGCGAGACAAACTACTACGCTACGCCCCGTCCCACAAAAGGGTAATGTGGTTGTACTGGCTAGGTCCGGTGATGTACTCAGTCAACAAAAGGTTTTCAAAAAACATTTTTTTCTTCACTTCTCTTGCTCCAAGCAAGTCCTTTCTTTTTAGAAACATTTAATCAACCACACTTGGGCAGGGCTACCCCATTCCAAGGTTTTCGAAAAACTTCTTTTCAGGAAAACATTTTCATAACCATTTTTCCAGGGCTCCCAACCTATAGTCCAAATTCTTCTTTGAAAATGGCGACAAGGGTGACAAGGTGCTGATCACCATATCACTAATAGAGAGGTGTTCAGTAGGTACCAATGAGGGCTGCACCCTAAGGGTGGAATAATAAAACTCCGGGTGGCACTAACCACCGACAAAATAAAATAAAAGACATGCCCTTTAATAAAACCTGTAATAATGCATGAATAAGATATATATAGGATCAGAGATGCATCAAGAGGTGGCTTGCCTTGCTCAGCAAAGTGTCCCTGGTCTTCTTCTTCAAATCCCCCAAAGTCACCTCCTCCTTCGTCTCCGGCGGCGTTCGAATCTATCGTCGCAAAAATGAAAGAAACACACCATACCAATCAACAAACTATCTCCAGAATAATGCACACAAAAATTTGATAAAATCACAGTAGGTAGAGGTTTACAAATGCAAGCTACTGAAAGTGGTTTTACCCATTTATGATTTTTAAAACAAAAGATATGATTTTTGCAATTCCAGAATTGACTTATGCACCATTTAAATGACCTAAATGTTTCTGGAAGTCACAAAAATGCATGCAGCATATCTACAGAAAGCTATTGACATGCATAACACACCTGCACAAGAATCATATGCAATTGAAATTTCTACTGGCCTAAACAATTCAATCAAAACAGAGACCAGAGTGTTCCAAAACTTAAAACAGTGCTAATCAGAACATCTTCTACAAAAACAAAGCATACCCCTGGATAGCTAAGAACAAAAGTGAACTAACCCCACTGGATTTGTATTTTTCTGATTTGTAAAAGAATTTACAAAAATAGAATACTAATCAGGTGTCCTGTTTCAGATATAAATCCACCAGGCCCAATATATAACCCTAAAAATTAAATCCTTTGGTACAGAAATACCCTATCAGTATACCTACTGGTAGCCTTTGGATTTGATTCAAGAGCATGTATAGATTTTGAATTAAAAATCAGAGAAGAGCTCTCTGGTCAGATTTTAAGTTAATTAGCAGGCAAAACCTAGGAAGCTTTTGCAAGAGGGACCAGTGCCACAAGATAGGTATTAACATGCACAGCACTACCAAATTGACCTCACTCAAAAAGGTTGCATAAATATCACACAATAAATAAATTACACAATCAGACACTTTTTAGGTTTACATTTTTCAGCACATATTCACAGCACAAAATGACATGCAAGTAATTATTTGTGGTAGAGATTTCATTTGTGAGCATTTAGAACTTTGAACCAACTCATTTGGTTACTGGATGAATTTATGGAATTTCAAAAACGGGACAGAGGTTTACTGGCAGATTTGAAGAATTAAAAGGGGGGGGGAAAGGGAGACGGGCCAGAATGCTGGGCCTGGCCAGATCTGGCCCAGCGGCGCGGCGGCCGCGCGGGAGACCATCCCGCTTGAAAACGGGGACGTGGCGGGCCACGTTGGCCTGCGGGCCCCGGCCAGCATGCATGCACGAGGAGGTTTCTCCTTCCTCGCGACGCAGAACGCCGGCGGAAACCAGACAACTTCCGGCGGCTACTGCTCTCACCTCCGGTCGCAGAAAACGTCGGGGCCGGGTGCGTTGGATGCGGAGGAGGCTGTTCTTCCGAACGGAGGTGGTGACGACGAAAACAGCACTGGTCGGAGCGGCGGTCGACGGCGATGGCGGAAAACGCTGCTCGGCGCGGCGTCGTCTACGGGCAACCCCGGGACACGAAAGTTCGTGCGTTAGAAAGAGGGGAGAAGGGAGCTTCCGAGAGAGCTAAGGGAGAGGGAAAACGGGGGAGTCCCGCGACG
>NC_061513.1:178463059-178597288 GCF_022539505.1 Lolium rigidum | reverse complement strand
GAAGCCAATCATCGGCGTCGAGGGGTTCGGTGCACTTGGAGAAGACAGGTGGGTTGGTGCTTTGAAAATCCTTCAGCTTGGAGCGGGGGTCTCCATTTCCATCCCCGCCATTATTGTTGTTGGCGTTACCAGTAGCAAGCTGAGTGAGGTGCTGAAGAGTAGCAAGATTAGCTTGACGCTCCGCACGGGCTGCCTCACGGTCTTCCATCATCATACGCAGGAGTTGAGCCATGGTAGGGTCGGGAGGTGGAGGTGGAGGTGGAGGGGGGTCTCGGTTTGCCCCGCTGTGATCTCCTCTACGGGTTTCCACCATCCTGAAGAAGGGTGGATTCAGATTTACAAGAGGAACAAGTAGATGGGCAGCCACTTAAAAGGGGAGGGATTGCAAATAAAAACGGAAATTCAAAAACGGGCGCAACAAATGCAAAGTAAGCAAACGATAGCATAGCATAGCAGGGATGCCGATGGCACAATGTAGCATACATCATCACACATAAGTCTCATACAACACAGCCAAAAGAATGGTTTCATAGAACCATCATCACAAATCTACTCGCATCGCAAAAGGGGGCCTATCTCATCGCCCTACGGTAAGGTGGTGCGAGTCCAAGGTGGTGCTCTAGAAGTCGTCGAGGTCCACGACAGGAACCTCAGGTGCAGGTGGGGCGTCCTCCTCAACAAAGGCTGGCTCCTCGGGGTCCTCCTCGGACATCAGTGGCTCGGGCTCCTCATCTTCATCGTTGATGAAGGCCTCATCCTCAGTATCAGGCTCCATATCGAAGTCCTCGTCCTCGTAGTCGTCGTCGTCACTAAGGAGAGCCTCGTTCTCCTTGCGGAGATCCTCACCGTCGTCCTCAAGCTCCTCAATAGTGGCCTCCATCCGTGCGGTCGGGGCCTCCAGGCGAAGTCACCTTCGCCTTCAGGCGAGTAACCCTCCGGCGTGCGGCAACCCTCGGCTTGCGCTCACCGGCAAGGTCAGCTCGTGTAGCAGCAAGCTGAGCGCGAAGTGTAGCAATCTCATCCTCCTGCAGATCGCACCTCTCACGGGCGCGGTCCTGCTGAGTCTGAGTGTGGTGAAGCAGGTACTCCATATGGTGCAGCTGGTGGGCGGTGTCGGCGTGTGGGGCGCCGGCCACGGGCTGGCCCGCGAGGTCGCGCTGGCCAAGGTGCGGTAACCGGTGTCGGCGACAACCTCCGGGTGAAGAAAGGCGAGGCGTGCAAGTGCCTCCCGAGAGACTCGAATCATCCCGTCGAGCCACGTGCGCTCCATCACGTCGATGGTGAACTCCTCGTAGCGGGGAAATCCCGCTCCCCCGACGACGCGAGTGACCAGCCAGGCCATCTCCGAGTCTGCGGACCTCTCAGTACGGACGCCCTTAATCTCGGGCACCATACGTCCGCAGCGAATAGCCAGGTCGGCTAAGGCCCGCTCGAAGAAGTAGAGGGGCGGCCTCACTCCAACCTGACGGACGTGCGTGTACTCGATCGGCATCTACACAAATTTTAAAGTAGATTAAGTTAGTGACCACAGTGTGCAAAATTTTAAGCATAATAAAACAGTAATGCAAGTAAAGTTTCTGGAAAATAGAAGGAGGTAAGGGACTTAAGCATTTTCAGCATTTAGTCAACCTTTTTGTTTAAGAAAATAATTTTTGTTCTATTTCTAACGCCCATGCTAACTAAGGTCTCCTACAGTCAGGATGGCTCTGATACCAGCTCTGTGGGGCCCCGGACTTACCAGTCCAGAACTCCGATTATGCATTCAATTTCACGATCCCAAGATCATTCCATCGTGAATACATAACCGAACTGATACCAGATTACATCATCCATTACAGTACCGAATTTAAGTAATACGAAGTCTTACATCATAGGCCATCAAGGCCGTAGTTCACCAAACAGCAGCGGAAACAACTTGACTCCAAAAGCGGTGGAACCCAAGTCGGGCCTTTACCCTACGGGCGGCCGGCCGGGAGAGCGTCCTAGTTCGCGTCTTCGGCGTCGTACTCCTCTTCTTCGAAGTACTCTTCTTCAAGGTCTGGTCAAGTAGATAACCAGGACAACAATGCCAGTGAGTACTTTTGAATGTACTCGCAAACCACCTTAGAGAGAAATAAAGGATATGCAATATGGCAGTAGCAAGGGAAAGGCACTATCTAGGGCGACAAGGAGCGAGAGGTGGTTCCTCTCGAGAATAAAACCTTTCCATAACTCTGTGGAAAACTTTTTGGTAAACCATTTCATTTGCAGACTAATAGGTAAGGGTGACCCAATCTAATTTTCAGCCATCTCATATGGCCATTTCCTTTCCAACTTTCCACCGTACCTCGCAGGTACCTTTCCACCAGACCCACTGGCGTCACTTTCCCAAAACAATAATTGATAAAACACTTTTATAAGAGCAAAACTTCTTTTGATACTCAGCACTTCCTTTCCCACGTCCATTGCCGCGGACACGGCTATTCGAATAGATTTTACACTCTGCGAGAGGTTGTACACTTTCCCCACAAGATCCGAATACTCATCGTGTGGGCATCATCCCTGCATAATAACATATGCCACGACAAGTACCCGATCGTAGTTTTTCGCCTGCTCGCCTTAGCCTAAGACATGCCGCCTAGAGTTGTACCTCCCAACACCAGAGTCCGAGGGGTCGTTTACCCAGGAGTAGCAAATTCCCCGACCAGCTCGACCCTCCGGAATGCCGCTACCAACTGCGAGGCATTATTCAATGGGAGCTCATAGGTTGTACCCCTGCCATCGATACGCAATGGAAAGGCGTTCCCCGTTCGTCGGGAAGGCCACGGTCGATAGGTGTCCATGCTCGGACTACCCCTTACATTTGCAGGACCCAAACTAAGGCGAGACAAACTACTACGCTACGCCCCGTCCCACAAAAGGGTAATGTGGTTGTACTGGCTAGGTCCGGTGATGTACTCAGTCAACAAAAGGTTTTCAAAAACTGTTTTCTTCACTTCCCTTGCTCTAAGCAAGTCCTTTCTTTTTAGAAACATTTAATCAACCACACTTGGGCAGGGCTACCCCATTCCAAGGTTTTCGAAAAACTTCTTTTCAGGAAAACATTTTCATAACCATTTTTCCAGGGCTCCCAACCTATAGTCCAAATTCTTCTTTGAAAATGGCGACAAGGGTGACAAGGTGCTGATCACCATATCACTAATAGAGAGGTGTTCAGTAGGTACCAATGAGGGCTGCACCCTAAGGGTGGAATAATAAAACTCCGGTGGCACTAACCACCGACAAAATAAAATAAAAGACATGCCCTTTAATAAAACCTCGTAATAATGCATGAATAAGATATATATAGGATCAGAGATGCATCAAGAGGTGGCTTGCCTTGCTCAGCAAAGTGTTCCTGGTCTTCTTCTTCAAATCCCCCAAAGTCACCTCCTCCTTCGTCTCCGGCGGCGTTCGAATCTATCGTCGCAAAAATGAAAGAAACACACCATACCAATCAACAAACTATCTCCAGAATAATGCACACAAAAATTTGATAAAATCACAGTAGGTAGAGGTTGACAAATGCAAGCTACTGAAAGTGGTTTTACCCATTTATGATTTTTAAAACAAAAGATATGATTTTTGCAATTCCAGAATTGACTTATGCACCATTTAAATGACCTAAATGTTTCTGGAAGTCACAAAAATGCATGCAGCATATCTACAGAAAGCTATTGACATGCACAACACACCTGCACAAGAATCATATGCAATTGAAATTTCTACTGGCCTAAACAATTCAATCAAAACAGAGACCAGAGTGTTCCAAAACTTAAAACAGTGCTAATCAGAACATCTTCTACAAAAACAAAGCATACCCCTGGATAGCTAAGAACAAAAGTGAACTAACCCCACTGGATTTGTATTTTTCTGATTTGTAAAAGAATTTACAAAAATAGAATACTAATCAGGTGTCCTGTTTCAGATATAAATCCACCAGGCCCAATATATAACCCTAAAAATTAAATCCTTTGGTACAGAAATACCCTATCAGTATACCTACTGGTAGCCTTTGGATTTGATTCAAGAGCATGTATAGATTTTGAATTAAAAATCAGAGAAGAGCTCTCTGGTCAGATTTTAAGTTAATTAGCAGGCAAAACCTAGGAAGCTTTTTCAAGAGGGACCAGTGCCACAAGATAGGTATTAACATGCACAGCACTACCAAATTGACCTCACTCAAAAAGGTTGCATAAATATCACACAATAAATAAATTACACAATCAGACACTTTTTAGGTTTACATTTTTCAGCACATATTCACAGCACAAAATGACATGCAAGTAATTATTTGTGGTAGAGATTTCATTTGTGAGCATTTAGAACTTTGAACCAACTCATTTGGTTACTGGATGAATTTATGGAATTTCAAAAACGGGACAGAGGTTTACTGGCAGATTTGAAGAATTAAAAGGGGGGGAAAAGGAGACGGGCCAGAATGCTGGGCCTGGCCAGATCTGGCCCAGCGGCGCGGCGGCCGCGCGGGAGACCATCCCGCTTGAAAGCGGGGATGTGGCGGGCCACGTTGGTCTGCGGGCCCCGGCCAGCATGCATGCACGAGGAGGTTTCTCCTTCCTCGCGACGCAGAACGCCGGCGGAAACCTGACAACTTCCGGCGGCTACTGCTCTCACCTCCGGTCGCAGAAAATGTCGGGGCCGGGTGCGTTGGATGCGGAGGAGGCTGCTCTTCCGAACGGAGGTGGTGACGACGAAAACAGCACTGGTCGGAGCGGCGGTCGACGGCGATGGCGGAAAACGCTGCTCGGCGCGGCGTCGTCTACGGGCAACCCTGGGACACGAAAGTTCGTGCGTTAGAAAGAGGGGAGAAGGGAGCTTCCAGAGAGCTAAGGGAGAGGGAAAACGGGGGAGTCCCGCGACGGCAACCTTCACCGCAACGTCACGGGAGCACGGCGAGCTCGGCGGCAGGGAGGAGCAGAGCTCCTCTCCGCCCAAGGAGGTGAGAAGGGGAGGTTCTGGGGAGGGTGTGGCGAGGCAAATGAGAGAAAGGAGGGAGCGGTGCCCTCTTTATAGAGCTCGGGCCGGTGCACCGTGCACCCGGTCTGCGCACCGACGGAGAAAACGGGCGGCAGCGAGGGATTGGGGGAGCGAGGCGGTGCTGCTGTGTGCCTGCAAGGCGGTGCCGCGGTTTGGAGGGACGCGCGCGTCGCGCTGCGAGACAGGGAGGAAGGAAGCGACGGGGCGAGCAGCCTGCCAGGTGCTCGACGAAAGGACAGGGCGGTTGGCAACGCCGTGCAGCGTCGGTGGGGGCTTGGGCGTGGACTGCGGCGTGTCTCCGAGGTGATGTCGGGTCGTGTGCGTGCGTTTGGCGTGTCAAGAGCTACCAGAGGAGGGAGGTGGGGTGGGCGACGTGGCCGGGTCGGGGCAGACGTGCCTGCCGGCCATAGGGGGTCGGCGTCGCGGTTCAAGGAGAGGGAGGGCGAAGAGGGCGTGCATGCTGTTGTCTGGGAGGGAGAGAACCGTCAGGAGGTCGAGCAGGACAGCCAGAAACGACCAAAGATAGAGGAGGGAGGAAGATTTCCCTGATCTCTTGAGGGTTCCCGAGGTGGTGACCATGGGGAGAGAAAGAGAGAGAGAGGTCGAGTGTGGGTCCAGGGAGGGGTCAGGGTGGTGCTGTGGCTTCCCCAGGTCGTGTGTGAGGGTGCTGGAGAGGAAGGGTAAAGAGAGAGAGAAAGATGGGAAGGGTGGAGATCATGGCCGGCATGGCCTTTCCCTCCTACTCACCAAAATTTGGAATTTTGAACAAGCCACAAGGATATGATCCAAAACAATCCAGGGCATATAAATGATGAGTCAAGTGGTGTGTTATCTTGGAGAATTTTCAGAGATGAAAATTGAGAAGAGAACAATTAGCTATGGAGGGGAGGAATTTGCAAGAAATAGGATCTAAGAAGATCACATGTGAGCATGATCATATGCTCAAGGGTTTATGGGAATTTTAATGGCTCAATTAAAGAAAGGAGATTCACAACTGGAAAACCTACACACAAGTCAAGCATTCACAAACAGTATCACACCTTCTCTACAATGCATGAGCATGATGAACTATATGCATGAAGTTTTGAAAAACAGAAAAAGTTTTTGTTGGCCCAAATTTTTGGCACTTAAGAGATTAAACCAATGCACAAAAAGTTGGGTTGTTACAGTTATGTATCACAATTTATCTGTGTGCTACTCTAGTGATGTTATTAAAGTAGTTTATTCCTCCTGCACGGTGTAATGGTGATAGTGTGTGCATCGTGTAGTACTTGGCGTAGGCTATGATTGTGATCTCTTGTAGAATATGAAGTTAACTATTGCTATGATGGTACTGATGTGATCTATGCCTCCTTTCGTAGCGTGAAGGTGACAGTGTGCATGCTATGTTAGTACTTGGTTTGGTTATGTTGATCTGTCATGCACTCTAAGGTTATTTAAACATGAACATCGAATATTGTGGAGCTTGTTAACTCCGGCATTGAGGGTTCGTGTAATCCTACACAGTTAGTGGTGTTCATCAGCCACCAAGAGAGTGTAGAGTCTAGCATCTATCTATTTATTCTGTTATGTGATCAATGTTGAGAGTGTCCACTAGTGAAAGTATGATCCCTAGGCCTTGTTCCTAAATAGTGCTACCGCTGCTTGTTTACTTGTTTCTATCGCATCCGTACTTCCTGCAACATTACCACCATCAACCACACGCCAGCAAGCACTTTTCTGGCGCCGTTACTACTGCTCATACTTATTCATACCACATGTATTTCACTATCTCTTCGCCGAACTAGTGCACCTATTAGGTGTGTTGGGGACACAAGAGACTTCTTGCTTTGTGGTTGCAGGGTTGCATGAGAGGGATATCTTTGACCTCTTCCTCCCTGAGTTCGATAAACCTTGGATGATCCACTTAAGGGAAACTTGCTGCTGTTCTACAAACCTCTGCTCTTGGAGGCGCAACACTGTCTACAAGAATAGAAGCACCCGTAGACATCAAGCTATTTTCTGGCGCCGTTGCCGGGGAGGAAAGGTAAAAGGTACTCACACTCCGGATCTCGGCTACTAAGCACTTTTCCGGCACCGTCGGAAGTACTCGAAGCTATTTCCTTTAGATCCTGCAATTGCATCTTTTTGTTTCTTGTTTACACTAGTTTGGCATAATGGACAACAATGAGCTTCTTATTCTATTTCCTGATTTAAGACATGGATGGTTTGATCCGAAAATTAAAAAACCCATGGAACATATTAGCATGAACACTTTGAATACCATTGTTGCTAACGATATAGAAAGTTCTAAGCTTGGGGAAGCTGGTTCTAATGAGCATGATCTTTTTAGTCCCCCAAGCATTGGGGAGAAAATTTTCTTTGATGATACTATGCCTCCTATTTATGATGATTATAATGATAGTGGTCTCTTGTTGCCGCCTGTTATGGAGGATAAATTTGATTATGATTACAATATGCCTCCTATATTTGATGATGAGAATAATAATGATAGCTACTTTGTTGAATTTGCTCCCACTACAACTAATAAAATTGATTATGCCTATGTGGAGAGTAATAATTTTATGCATGAGACTCATGATAAGAATGCTTTATGTGATAGTTATATTGTTGAGTTTGCTCATGTTGCTACTGAAAGTTATTATGAGAGAGGAAAATATGGTTGTAGAAATTTTCATGTTACTAAAATGCCTCTCTACATGCTGAAATTTTTGAAGCTACACTTGTTTTATCTCCCTATGCTTGTTACTTTGCTCTTCATGAACTTGTTTATTTACAAGACTCCTATGCATAGGAAGCATGTTAGACTTAAATTTGTTTTGAATTTGCTTCTTGATGCTCTCTTTTTTGCTTCAAATACTATTTCTTGCGAGTGCATCATAAAAACTGCTGAGCCCATCTTAATGGCTATAAAGAAAGCACTTCTTGGGAGATAACCCATGTGTTTATTTTGCTACAGTACCTCTATTTTATATTTGTGTCTTGGAAGTTGTTAATACTGTAGCAACCTCTCCTTATCTTAGTTTTATTGCATTGTTGTGCCAAGTAAAGTCTTTGATAGTAAGGTTCATACTAGATTTGGATTGCTGCGCAGTAACAGATTTCTTTGCTGTCACGAATTTCGACCTGCCTCTCTGTAGGTAGCTCAGAAAAATATGCCAATTTACGTGCGTGATCCTCAGATATGTACGCAACTTTCATTCAATTTGAGCATTTTCATTTGAGCAAGTCTGGTGCCTCGATAAAATCCATCTTCACGGACTGTTCTGTTTTGACAGATTCTGCCTTTTATTTCGCATTGCCTCTTTTGCTATGGTGGATGAATTACTTTGTTCCATTAATGTCCAGTAGCTTTATGAAATGTCCAGAAGTGTTAAGAATGATTGTGTCACCTCTGAACATGTGAATTTTTATTATGCACTAACCCTCTAATGAGTTGTTTCGAGTTTGGTGTGGAGGAAGTTTTCAAGGGTCAAGAGAGGAGGATGATATACTATGATCAAGGAGAGTGAAAGCTCTAAGCTTGGGGATGCCCCGGTGGTTCACCCCTGCATATTTCAAGAAGACTCAAGTGTCTAAGCTTGGGGATGCCCAAGGCATCCCCTTCTTCATCGACAAATTATCAGGTTCCTTCTCTTGAAACTATATTTTTATTCGGCCACATCTTATGTACTTTACTTGGAGCGTCTGTCTGCTTTTGTTTTTGTTTTTGTTTGAATAAATGCTTGTGTGGGAGAGAGACACGCTCCGCTGGTTCATATGAACACATGTGTTCTTATCTTTTATTTTTCATGGCGAAGGTTGAATCTTCTTCGTTAAATTGTTATATGGTTGGAATTGGGAAATGCTACATGTAGTAATTCTAAAATGTCTTGAATAATTTAATACTTGGCAATTGTTGTGCTCATGTTTAAGCTCTTGCATCATATACTTTGCACCTATTAATGAAGAAACACCTAGAGCTTGGTAAATTTGGTTTGCATATTTGGTCTCTCTAAAGTCTAGATAATTTCTAGTATTGAGTTTTGAACAACAAGGAAGACGGTGTAGAGTCTTACAATGTTTACAATATGTCTTTTATGTGAGTTTTACTGCACCGGTTCGTCCTTGTGTTTGTTTCAAATAACCTTGCTAGCCTAAACCTTGTATCGAGAGGGAATACTTCTCATGCATCCAAAAATCCTTGAGCCAACCACTATGCCATTTGTGTCCACCATACCTACCTACTACATGGTATTTCTCCGCCATTCCAAAGTAAATTGCTTGAGTGCTACCTTTAAAATTTCCATTCTTTACCTTTGCAATATATACCTCATGGGACAAATAGCTTAAAAACTATTGTGGTATTGAATATGTACTTATGCACTTTATCTCTTATTAAGTTGCTTGTTGTGCGATAACCATGTTCCTGGGGACGCCATCAACTACTCTTTGTTGAATATCATGTGAGTTGCTATGCATGTTCGTCTTGTCCGAAGTAAGGGAGATCTACCACTTTAATGGTTAGAGCATGCATATTGTTAGAGAAGAACATTGGGCCGCTAACTAAAGCCATGAATCATGGTGGAAGTTTCAGTTTTGGACATATATCCTCAATCTCATATGAGAACATTAATTGTTGTTACATGCTTATGCATTAAAGAGGAGTCCATTATCTATTGTCCATGTTGTCCCGGTATGGATGTCTAAGTTGAGAATAATCAAAAGCGGGAAAACCAAAATGCGAGCTTTCTCCTTAGACCTTTGTACAGGCGGCATGGAGGTACCCCTTTGTGACACTTGGTTAAAACATGTGTATTGCGATGATCCCGGTAGTCCAAGCTAATTAGGACAAGGTGCGGGCACTATTAGTATATTATGCATGAGGCTTGCAACTTGTAAGATATAATTTACATGATACATATGCTTTATTACTACCGTTGGCAAAATTGTTTCTTGTTTTCAAAATCAAAGCTCTAGCACAAATATAGCAATCGATGCTTTCCTCTGCGAAGGGCCATTCTTTTACCTTTTATGTTGAGTCAGTTCACCTATTTCTCTCCACCTCAAGAAGCAAACACTTGTGTGAACTGTGCATTAATTCCTACATACTTGCATATTGCACTTGTTATATTGCTTTGCATTGACAAACTATCATTGAGATAAACATGTTATAAGTTGAAAGCAACCGCTGAAACTTAATCTTCCATTGTGTTGCTTCAATGCCTTTACTATGAATTTATTGCTTTATGAGTTAACTCTTATGCAAGACTTATTGATGCTTGTCTTGAAAGTACTATTCATGAAAAGTTTTTGCTTTATGATTCATTTGTTTACTCATGTCATTACCATTGTTTTGATCGCTGCATTCATTACATATGCTTACAATAGTATGATCAAGTTTATGATGGCATGTCACTCCGGAAATTATCTTTGTTATCGTTTACTGCTCGGGACGAGCAGGAACTAAGCTTGGGGATGCTGATACGTCTCCGACGTATCGATAATTTCTTATGTTCCATGCCACATTATTGATGATATCTACATGTTTTATGCATACTTTATGTCATTATTATGCGTTTTCCGGAACTAACCTATTGACGAGATGCCGAAGGGCCAGTTCATGTTTTCTGCTGTTTTTGGTTCCAGAAATCCTAGTAAGGAAATATTCTCGGAATCGGACGAAATCAAGGCCCAGCATCCTATTTTTCCACGAAGCTTCCAGAACACCCGAGAGTCGCCAGAGGGGGGCCACTGGGCCCCCAGATGACAGGGCGGCGCGGCCTAGGGGGCGCGCCCCCCTAGTGTGTCATCGCCCCGTCAGCCCTCCGACTCTGCCTCTTCGCCTATAAAAAGGTCCCTGACCTAAAACTTCGGGACGGAAAAGTCACGGTACGAGAAACCTTCCAGAGCCGCCGCCATCGCGAAGCCAAGATCTGGGGGACAGGAGTCTCTGTTCCGGCACGCCGCCGGGACGGGGAAGTGCCCCGGAAGGCTCCTCCATCGACACCACCGCCATCTTCATCAACGCTGCTGTCTCCCATGAGGAGGGAGTAGTTCTCCATCGAGGCTCGGGGCTGTACCGGTAGCTATGAGGTTAATCTCTCTTCTATGTGCTTCAATACAATAATCTCATGAGCTGCCTTACATGATTGAGATTCATATGATGATGCTTGTAATCTAGATGTCATTGTGCTAGTCAAGTGGGTTTTACTTATGTGATCTCCGGAGACTCCTTGTCCCACGTGTGTAAAGGTGACGAGTGTGTGCACCGTGTGGGTCTCTTAGGCTATATTTCACGAATACTTATTCACCGTTATGAATGGCATAGTGAAGTGCTTATTTATATCCCTTTATGATTGCAATGTGTTTTGTATCACAATTTATCTGTGTGCTACTCTAGTGATGTTATTAAAGTAGTTTATTCCTCCCGCACGGTGTAATGGTGACAGTGTGTGCATCGTGTAGTACTTGGCGTAGGCTATGATTGTGATCTCTTGTAGATTATGAAGTTAACTATTGCTATGATGGTATTGATGTGATCTATGCCTCCTTTCGTAGCGTGAAGGCGACAGTGTGCATGCTATGTTAGTACTTGGTTTGGTTATGTTGATCTGTCATGCACTCTAAGGTTATTTAAACATGAACATCGAATATTGTGGAGCTTGTTAACTCCGGCATTGAGGGTTCGTGTAATCCTACACGATTAGTGGTGTTCATCATCCAACAAGAGAGTGTAGAGTCTAGCATCTATCTATTTATTCCGTTATGTGATCAATGTTGAGAGTGTCCACTAGTGAAAGTATGATCCCTAGGCCTTGTTCCTAAATATCGCTACCGCTGCTTGTTTACTCGTTTTATCGCATCCGTACTTCCTGCAACATTACCACCATCAACCACACGCCAGACAAGCACTTTTCTCGGCGCCGTTACTACTCGCTCATACTTATTCATACCACATGTATTTCACTATCTCTTCGCCGAACTAGTGCACCTATTAGGTGTGTTGGGGACACAAGAGACTTCTTGCTTTGTGGTTGCAGGGTTGCATGAGAGGGATATCTTTGACCTCTTCCTCCCTGAGTTCGATAAACCTTATGTGATCCACTTAAGGGAAACTTGCTGCTGTTGTACAAACCTCTGCTCTTGGAGGCCCAACACTGTCTACAAGAATAGAAGCACCCGTAGACATCAGATGTCAAAACGGCGTTCCTTAATGGTGACATTGAGGAAGAGTTGTATATGGTACAACTCAAAGGTTTTTTTGATCATAAAATTGCTGACAAGGTAAGCAAACTTCAGCGTTCAATTTATGGATTGAAGCAAGCATCCCGGAGTTGGAACCGACGCTTTGATAAGGTGATCAAAGACTTTGGATTTATACAAACCCATGGAGAGGCTTGTATTTACAAGAAAGTGAGTGGGGTCTCTATAGAATTCCTGATATTATATGTAGATGACATATTATTGATTGGAAATGATGTAGAACTTCTGAGTAATGTAAAAGGTTATTTGAATAAGTGTTTTTCAATGAAAGACGGAGAAGCAGCATACATTTTAGGCATCAAGATTTATAGAGATAGATCAAGACGCCTAATAGGGCTTTCGCATAGTACATACCTGGATAAGATTCTAAAAAAGTCTAGAATGGATGAAAGCAAGAAAGGGTTCTTGCCCATGTTACTAGGTAAGACCTTGAGTAAAACTCAAAGTCCAGCTACGGCAGAAGATAGAGAAAGGATGAACAAAATCCCCTATGCCTCGGCCATAGGCTCTATCATGTATGCCATGCTGTGTACAAGACCGGATATCGCACATGTTGTTAGTTTGACCAGCAGATATCAAAGTGATCCAGGAATGGAACAGTGGACAACGGTCAAGAATATCCTGAAGTACTTGAAAAGAACTAAGTATATGTTTCTTTGTTATGGAGGCAACCAACAGCTTGTTGTAACCAGTTACACTGATGCTAGTTGGAATAATGATCCGGATGAATCTAAGTCTCAATCTAGATACATATTTATTTGAATGGTGCAGCAGTAAGCTGCAGGAGTGCTAAGCAAAGCGTTGTGGCGAAATCTTCAACTGAATCGAAATACATAGCTGCTTCGGAGGCTTCATCAGAGGCGATATGGATGAAGTGTTTTATTACTGAGCTTGGTGTGGTTTAGTGCGTTGGACCCGATGACCATCTATTATGACAACATGGGTGCCATAGCCAATGCACAGGAGCCAAGGTCACACAAGAAACTGAAGCATATAAAGCTACGTTTTCATTCTATACGCGAGTATGTCGAAGACGGCGACTTAAAGATTTGCAAAGTACACACTGATATGAATGTGGCAGATCTATTGACTAAAGCTCTCCCTAGAGCAAAACATGACCTACACCAGAACGCCATGGGTGTTAGGTACATTATAATGTAATCCAGATTATTGACTCTAGTGCAAGTGGGATACTGTTGCAGATATGCCCAAGAGGCAATAATAAAGTGTTTATTATTATATCTTTGTGTTTATGATAATAGTTTGCATCTCATGCTATAATTGTATTAACCGGAAACATTAATACATGTGTGTTATGTAAACATAAAGGGATTTATATTTTCGTGCCCTCAGGTCCTTAGTTGTAATCAGTTTTCCCCAGCTCCTTAGTTTTTCCTCAGTTTTCCCCAAGTCCTTGTCTGAAACCCGCAGAAGGAGCTCGGACGAAAGGATTTCCGTTTAGTTGACTGTTCCGTGCTGACGTGTGGGGCTGTGTCGTGTGGGGCCGCGTGGGGCTGGTAGAAAGGGACCGCGTGGGACAGGACGAGACCGCGTTTGGTTGTACGTGAGCAGGAGCTGGGTTCTGTCTCTCTCGGTCCAAAATGGCATCCCTTTTAACATCACCTTTTTTCCCTCTCTCTCTCTCTCTCTTTTCACCAAATTAGTATCAAATCTAGAGAAGCTTCTATTTCTGTCTTTTTCTTCAATGATTGTTGCCTTTTGGCCCTCGTTTTTTGCCCAATATGGTAACAAATCTAGTAGCAAATCTAGAAGCTAGTATATGATAAATTCACAACAGCATAAGAAATCACGAAAACTAAGTATAATACATAAACTGCATACAGCAGCCAAAACCATACACAATCTGTTCTTCATTCAGCATATATTTCTTCGTCGCTCCATTTCTGTATCTGAAGGAAATATTCATTAAACTCCTTCCGTCTGCAGTGTGCAGCCAATACATCCTTCAAACGGTATGGCCTTTGTTCATTTCTCCGACCGTAGTTTGCTAATCTACCCACATATAGTGGCCACTCATCCCAGGCCAATATATCATCATAGTACTCTCTGATATAACCCAAATCCGTGTAGTAGATGCAGCCAGGTCGAAGTGTCGGGTGCACTCTGGTGTCGATGGAGATACACCGGAGATAATGGACAAAGAAGGCACGACTGCCAATGTTACTGACGGCATGGAGAGAGCGGCTCGCACTGTCCACACGGTATACCAATGGTGCTTCACCTTCCTCCAAATACATGTTGTCCAACAACACAAGCATCAGATCACCATCCGACTTCACAAGGTAGAACTTGTCCTTTCCAAGTTCTGGAAATAAAAATAGTATCTCCATTTTGACAGTGCTCACGCGCTGCTCCAACTGGACATTGTTGGTGCACACTAATCTTCCGGACTCAAAATTGTCCACAGCTATTGCATACAGTTCACCATTGAACGGGGTAATTCAACGCAGACCATGGTGCTTGATCGAAAATCTTCCTTCTCCCCAATCTTCATTTGTACCCTTTGTTGGAGTGCTCTCATCGACCCAAGAAATTTCCTCCGGGTAAACTTTGGAAATGAAGACCATAGTCGGGGACTTCATTACAGCGACCGACTCCACAAAAACAGATGGCATATGCGCCTCAAACATAGTGTTCAATGTCTTTGTGAGTGGGTTCAGAAGCCATATCTTGTGCGGCTGGTTCTTTTGGGCAATCACGATTACGCCACAGAAAAAGCCGACGAAGTAGTATCTAAAATATATTGATGAAGATAACATTCAACACAAAGATGTTTACGATTGAAAATAAAAATAGATTAACTCTATAGATCTGGAGGAATTTGAACCTTGCATGAACTTGCGTTAGATCGATGGTGATGTAGCTGGATCTACGGAGGTGGAGGAAGGTGAACTCAGCGGCGCGTTGGAGGGCGTGTTCTAGCATGATCCATTCGTGCAGGTGCACGTCGGGCTCAGGTAAACCTGAGCGCCAATTTGCACAAACTTGCCTCAAAGCAGAGTAGGTGTCCACGTACTCCTCTTTCGCCAGTAAGTAGTCGCCGATCTTGTGAAGTGGTCCATCAGCCGTGAGAGAGGCCCAGTTCACGGAGGCGCCGCGCTTGGATGCGCCTCCCTCGGCAGCGACGGGCTCAGATGCGACGGGCTCAGAGGCGATGGGCTCGGAGGCGACGGGCTCGGCGGCGACGGTCGTCGGCGCATTCTTCTTCTCCATCGCCGGCAGGGGAGCGCGCTTAGGGCGGTTGGGGTTTTTTCCTTCGATTTGAATAAGTTGATGGGACGTGAGAGGCGTGGTTGCGTGCGTGAGGGAGAGAGAGAGGGACTCTGTACAGGAACGTGACGGTTGGTCTCGACAGTTTCTCAAAAAAACTAGATGTTTGGTCTCAACACGCGCACCGCCTAACCGCTGCGCACCGCGACACCCGTCCGTGGTTACGTGTCCTCAGTTCTACCCTCGAGTCTTACACTGGAAAAATATTTGTACTCAGTTTTCCCCTCGAGTACTAATACTGGCTAGTCCAATATACTCAGTTTTACCCTCAAGTGGCTGGTCAACAGAGAGTCAACAAATGGGATTAAGCTATCTAATTGAGTCATTTCATGCGCAAAAAATTCCAAAAAATATAAAAACATAGTGGCACTTACTCACGGAGTCTTCTTGCGCGACCTGCCACGTTGGGAACCATAACAATCATAGATAACTCAAGTTTTACCTCAAATTGCCACTTCTCAAATCACCTAGTAGCTATGAAGGTGCATGACTTTCCACAATAAGCCCTTCCCAAAACAGCTTTCCCCAAAACATACTTTGTTTGAATGAGGCCACAATTTTCACACTCATGTATATTTGTATTGCAAATAGTTTGAGGTAGGCCAAGATGGGTTTCATTGTACAAAACACGCATTTTCCATTTTTTTAATCTCATATTTGAATCCCTTAGTCTATTTATTACTCACGTTCCCTTGGTTTCTTTTTTTTTTGAAACGAGGCAAAATCTTTGCCTTTCATTGATATAGGAGAAAAGAGTTGGCCCGTTTATGAGGAAAACTGGCCGAAAAACCGTTACAACACGACACCACACGCCAGCCCCGAGGCTGCGCTCCACACGGGTCGACGACCAGCCAGGTCGACACCACACCTCAACGCAACAGGCGGAGGCAAAAGACCGGAGCCACCGCTCCAACTACCACACCGGCCCCGAGGCCGCGCCTCATTCTCACAGTTTTACCCTCTCCCTTCACAAATTCTCACAGACGCCCAACCTTGCCCTGATTGGTCTAGCCCTTGTCACGCGGATCGTGCCCGCCGACCGTTGATCGTATGATCTAACGGGCAGGATAACCACCCCTCTCTCTCTGATCGGGGCCACCACCCTCTCTCTCTCTGATCGGGGCCACTATAATGATAAACCATCACCAATTTGTTGTAGGCATTACTTTTCACGCAAAAAATGATAAACCATCACCGATTTCTTGTAGGCATTACTTTTCACGCAAAAATGATAAACCATCACCGATTTCTTGTAGGCATTACTTTTCACGCAAAAAATGATAAACCATCACCGATTTCTTGTAGCCATTACTTTTCACGTAAAAAATGATAAACCATCACCGATTTCTTGTAGGCATTACTTTTCACGCAAAAAATGATAAACCATCACCAATTTGTTGTAGGCATTACTTTTCACGCAAAAAATGATAAACCATCACCGATTTCTTGTAGCCATTACTTTTCACACAAAAAATGATAAACCATCACCAATTAGTTGTAGGCATTACTTTTCACGCAAAAAATGATAAACCATCACCGATTTCTTGTAGCCATTACTTTTCACGCAAAAAATGATAAACCATCACCATTTTCTTGTACCTATTACTTTTCACGCTAAAAATGATAAACGAAACAATCTATCTATGTTTGTATTTGAAGTTTGGGAGGGTTCACCATCTACTTATGTTAACTTTCGAGGTTTTGACCTGAAAATCAACTAGGTATTATAAAGGGAAATAAAAGTTCAACAAAATGTAAAAACGAAACAATCTACCTATCTTTGTATAGAAGATCATCTGTATGAAATTTGAGGTCATTTAGAGAAGGTCAAAAAAACTTAACTTGTTACAAAAGCTGGTTTTAGTGAGACCAAACGGCATGCACTTAAGCAAAGTGATTTTTTCGAACATCTCCAAATGACCACAAATTTGCCATACATGATGCCATACGTGTAACAACAATGAATATCTAAAAACTGTCAAAAACTTTTGACGAACCGTATAGCTCTATCAAAAAGAACCTCACCATGGTGCCAGTAAATTTTTTAGTTACAAACTTTCGTATTTTACCTAACCTTCAGCAGGAAACTTGTTTCAAATTCATTTTGGCGTACAAGAAACAAATCCCACCTTGATTCGAGCACCACAGCCTCCAAACGATGCCGATGCCGATATCGGCATGGTCAGAATAGCTATGCTCGCTGCCACTGCTAGGTCACCGTCGGGATGCACCCTCAATCCCATCCCCTCATTCGATCTCTGACACACCGGAGATACCGTCGAGGCCAATGCCGAACGTACGTGCTAATGCCAATGCCGAACATGCATGCACGCCGCTGTGGGCACAGCCACGCTGCCCCGCTATGCTGGACACCACAGACCACCACGAGGTCTTTCCCTTCGCCACCACACTCTCCTAGCACCCATCTATACACGCCAGAAAGGAGAGACACTAGTTTTCTCTAAATTGCTCGAGTTCGTGTCCGACACGGTCAGTCAAAGATTTGAGGTAGTCGTCGATGTCCTCGACCATTTCTTCTCTTCTTTGCATGGTTAAACGCGTCTAGTTCATATCTATCTAATGCGTCTGGTCTCGCCTCATGCAGTTCTTTGTGGACATCGATATCATCTCGGCACCCCGCAGGCCACCTCCTCCGTGCCATCGCTGTAGAGCTCTGTTTAAAAATCTAATCCTACCCGTGCCCCTTGTATCAGCGTCATGACCCCACTTGTCATTCGATATACCGAAGCCCCACTCGTTCGCGTTTTGGTCAGGGATACAGCGATGCTTACGGTCAAACAAAGATGGATGGTCTGACGTGTATTTGCGGGCTCTACGTGGCCCCACTAGTCAGAAGAAAACGGTCAACCGTCGGGAAACCGGCCGTTACATCACGTGTGATGGTTTGAGACAAGGGCTTGGGTAAAACTGAGGAAAAACTAAGGAGCTGGGGAAAACTGAGCACAACTAAGGACCCGAGGGCACGAAAATAGAAATCCCAAACATAAAAGAGTCCCTAGTAAGCCTCTTGTTAAACTAGCTTGTTGATTAATAGATGATCATAGTTTCATGATCATGAACATTGGATGTTATTAATAATAAGGTCATATCATTAGGTGAATGATGCGATGGACATAAACCCATAGTAAGCGTAGCATATGATCAAGTCATTTAGTTTTTTGTGCTTCAAGCTTTAATATGCATAGTAATTAACTTAATCCTTTGACCATGAGATCTTGTTAATCACCTACACCGGATGTATATTTTGATGACACCAAACACTACTGCGTAAATGGGTTGTTATAAAGGTGGCATTAAGTGTTCGGAAAGTATAGGGTTGAGGCACTGGTATCAATAGTGGGATTTGTCCATCCTAATGACGGACAGATATACTCTGGGCCCTTTCGGTGGAATGATGTCTAGTTACATTGCAAGCATGTGACTAGTTCACAAGAGATATCATATCAAGGTACGAGTAAAGAGTACTTATCAGTAACGCGGTTGAACTAGGTATGGAGATACCTACGATCAAACTTTGGATAAGTAAAATATCGCGAGACAAAGGGAATTGTTTTTTTATGTGAAAGGTTCTTTCGATCATGAAGTCATCGTTTAATATATGGGAGCTATTATGGATCTCCAGGTCCTGATATTAGTTATTGATCGGGGAGGAGTCTCGATCATGTCCGCATAGTTCTCGAACCGTAGGGTGACACTTAAAGTTTGATGTTGTTTTAAGTAGATATGGAATATGGAATGGAGTTCGAATGTTAATCAGAGTCTCGGATGGGATCCAGGACATCACGAGGAGTTCCGGAATGGTCCGGAGAATAATGTTCATATATAGGAAGTCACTTTCCAAGTTTGGAAATGATTCGATGCATTTATGGAAGGCGCTACAATGTTCTAGAAACTTTCGGAAGAAATCACCATGGAAGGTGCAGTCCCGGATGGACTCCACCAACCCTATCCGGCCGACCAAAGGGGAAGGTGGAGTCCATGGTGGACTCCACCATCATGGCCGGCCATAGGGGAAGGAAAGGGAGGAGTCCCACTTCCCCTAGGTTTCACCCGTATGGAAGGTTTTGAGTTGGACTCTTATTTGAATTCTGGGCAAACCCTAGGGGGTTCCACCTATATAATGAGAGGGAGAGGGAGGGGCCAGCGACCACACCAGCCGCACCACCCATGGGCACCAAGTCCGGCGCCCCAAGTGCCCCCTCTCCCCAAACCCTAGCCACTCCTATCCTCCCGATACTCCCGCGGTGCTTAGGCGAAGCACTGCCGGAGATCTCCACCACCACCGCCACCATGTCGTCGTGCTGGCGGGATTCCGAGGAGGATCTACTACATCTGCTGCCCGCTGGAACAGGGAGAAGGATGTCGTCATCAACACCGAACGTCTGACCGAGTGCGGAGGTGCTGCCCGACTGTGGCACCGTCAAGATCTTCTACGCGCTTTTGCAAGCGGCAAGTGATCGACTACATCAACCACGAGATCTAATCTCGTTAATGCTTAGCGATCTTCAAGGGTATGATTATTTAGACCTCGTTGCTACCATCTACTAGATTAGATCTTTGCTTGTTATTCGTTATTGCGGTAGGAATTTTTTTGTTTTCTATGCTACGAATCCCTACAGTGGTATCAGAGCTGTGTCTATGCATAGATCGGATGAACGAGTAGAACACAATGGTTTTGTGGGCGTTGATGCTTTTGTTGTCTTTTGTTATGTGTACTTTGCATCTTGCGGTATGGTGGGATGAAGCGGCCCGGGCTAACTTTACATGACCGCGTTCATGAGACTTGCTCCACGCTCGACATGCAACTAGTATTGCATAAGTAGCTTTGCGGGTGTATGTCTCTCTCACCATAGTTAAGATTCAATTTACGATTTTAATTTACAACACTAGTATCAGCGTTGTGGTTCATGTTCGTAGGTAGATTGGATATTACTCGAAAACCCTAAACCACGTAAAATATACAAACCAAATTAGAGGCTTCTAACTTGTTTTTGCAGGGTTTGGTGATGTGATATGGCCATGATGTGATGATAAATATGTATGAGATGATCATTATTGTATTGTGGCAACCGGCAGGAGCCTTATGGTTGTCTTTATATTTCATGTTGTAGTATTATTTCAAAGTAGTTGTAATAGTTGCTACATATGGTGAACAACCATGAAGACGGCGCCATTGACCTCGACGCTATGCCGACGTTGATGGAGATCATGCCCGTTGATGATGGAGATCATGTCCATGCTTTGGAGATGAAGCTCAAAGGCGCAAAGACAAAAGGGCCATGTCATGTCACATTATGAATTGCATGTGATGTTAATCCTTTTATGCATCTTATATATCTTAGATCGCGACCGTAACATTATAAGATGATCCCTCTCACTAAAAATCAAGATAATAAAGTGTTCGTCCCTAGTTAGCACCGTTGCTAAGACTCGTTGTTTTGAAGCATCACGTGATGATCGGGTGTGATAAACTCAACGTGTGCATACAATGGGTGCAAGCCAATTTTGCACATGCAGAAACTAGGTTTTGACTTGACGAGCCTAGCATGTACAGACATTGCCTCGGAACATGCAATACCGAAAGGTTAAGCATGAATCATATAGATGATATGATGAACATGTTGATGTTCTCCATTGAAACTACATGTTCTCACGTGATGATTGGACTTGGTGTAGTTGATTTGGTGTGTGTAATCACTAAAGACAATCCGAGGGATATTGTTTTGAGTGGGAGTTCACCTAGTTAATTTTAAATTAATAGTAAACTCAATTTTTCATAAACTTAGTCTAAACTCTTTGCAAATATGTTGTATATTATGGCGACCCCTACCATCAACTTTAATTCGTTCCTAGAGAAAGAAAATCTGAAAAACAAAGGAAGCAACTTTACGGATTGGTTTCGTAACTTGAGGATTGTCCTCACTGCTGGACAACTGCCCTATGTGCTCTATGCACTGCTGGGTGACCCACCTGCAGAAACAGCTACCGATGAGGCTAGAGCTGTTTACCTCACTCGAAAGACACATTACTCCACGGTTCAGTGTGCCATCCTCTACGGTTTAGAATCAAAGCTCCAGAAACGTTTTGAGACCCACGACCCTCATGATATAATCATTGAGCTCAAAATGATATTTGAAACTCATGCGACCGTGGAAAGCTATGATGCTTCTGAAAAGTTCTTTAACTGTAAGATGGAACAGGGCAGCTCCGTTAGCGAGCACGTGCTCAAGATGTCTAGGCACGCGAAGAAACTCCAAGACTTGGGCATCACGATTCCTAACGCCTTGGGGATTCATCGTGTTCTTCAATCGCTGCCACCTAGTTACAAGAACTTCGTGATGAACTATAACATGCAGTGCATGGACAAGACGTTACCTGAACTCTTCTCAATGCTGAAAACTGCTGAAGTGGAGATAAAGAAAGAGCACCAAGTGTTGATGGTCAATAAGACCACCAAGTTCAAGAAGCAGGGTAAGCCTAAGGAAAAGGGTAAATTCAAGAAGGGCGGCAAGAAAGCTGACACGCCTCCTAAGAAACCCAAGGCTGGCCCTAAATCTGATACTGTGTGCTATTACTGCAAAGAAGAGGGACACTCGAAGCGGAACTGCTCAAAGTACTTGGCAGATCTGAAGAGCGGCAACATCAAAAAGAAAGGTATATCTGATATACATGTTATTGATGTCTATCTTACTAGTAATCGTAGTAGTGCCTGGGTATTTGATACTGGTTCGGTTGCTCATATTTGTAACTCCAAACAGGAGCTACAGTATAACGAAGACTAGAAAGGGACGAGGTGACGATGCGCATTGGAAATGGATCCAAGGTCGATGTGATCGCCGTCGGCACGCTCCCTCTACATCTACCATCGAGATTAGTTTTAAATCTGAAAAATTGTTATTTGGTGCCTGCGTTAAGCATGAACATTATATCTAGATCTTGTTTATTGCAAAGCGGTGATTCATTCAAGTCTGAGAATAATGGTTGTTCGATTTATATGAATAATATCTTTTATGGTCATGCACCTGAGATGAATGGTTTATTTCTGTTAAATCTCGATAGTAGTGATACACATATACATAACATTGATGCTAAACGAAAGAAATTAAATGATAATTCTACATATATGTGGTACTATCGTCTTTGTCATATTGGAGTGAAACGCATGAAGAAACTCCATTCTGATGGACTACTTGAATCACTTGATTTTGAATCACTTGATAGATGCGAGGCATGTCTGATGGGGAAAATGACTAAGACTCTATTCTCTGGTATTATGGAGCGAGCTACAGACTTGTTGGAAATCATACATACTGATGTATGTTGACCAAGGAGTGTAGCATCGCACGGTGTTATCGTTATGTTCTTACTTTCACAGATGATTTGAGTAGATATGGGTATATCTACTTGATGAAACACAAATCCGAAACTTTCGAGAAGTTTAAGGAATTCCAAAGTGAAGTAGAAAATCAATGTAACAAGAAGATTAAATTTCTATGTTCTGATCGTGGAGGTGAATATCTGAGTTATGAGTTTGGCATGCATTTGAAGAAATGCAGAATATTTTCACAGTTGACACCGCCGGGAACACCACAGCGCAATGGTGTGTCCGAACGTCGTAATCAATTTCTATTGGATATGGGTCGATCTATGATGTCTCTTACAGATTTACCGTTATCTTTTTGGAGTTATGCATTAGAGACAACAACATTCACTTCAAATAGGGCACCATCTAAATCCGTTGAAACGACACCGTATGAATTGTGGTTTGGAAACAAACCTAAGTTGTCGTTCCTTAAAGTTTGGGGCTGCGAAGCTTATGTAAAGAAGTTACAACCTGACAAGCTCGAACCCAAAGCGGAGAAATGTGTCTTCATAGGATACCCTAAAGAAATAATTGGGTATACTTTCTATCACAGATCCGAAGGTAAAATCTTTGTTGCCAAGAACGGATCCTTTCTTGAGAAGGAGTTTCTCTCGAAAGAAGTGACTGGAAGAAAAGTAGAAATTGACGAGGTTACTGAACCTTCTCTTGAAAATCATAGTAGCGCAACACCGGAACATGTTCTTGTGCCGCCTACACCGATTAATGAGGAAGCTCATGATAATGATCATGAAACTTCGAATGAAGATACTACTGAACCTCGCAGGTCGACGTGGGTTCACACCACTCCTGATTGGTATGACCCCCGTCTAAATGTCATGATTGTGGACAACAATGATGAAGACCATGCGACGTATGAGGAAGCAATGATGAGCCTAGATTCCAACAAATGGCAAGAGGCCATGAAATCCGAAATGGGATCCATGTATGATAACCAAGTATGGACTTTGGTAGACTTACCTGATAGCCGCAAGGCTGTCGAGAATAAATGGATCTTCAAAAGAAAAACAGATGCTGATGGTAATATTATTGTCTATAAAGCTCGACTTGTCGCGAAAGGGTTCCGACAAATTCAAGGAGTTGACTATGATGAGAATTTCTCACCTGTAGCGAAGCTAAAGTCTGTAAGGATATTGTTAGCAATAGTTGCATTTTTAGATTATGAAATTTGGCAGATGGATGTCAAAACGGCGTTCCTTAATGGTGACATTGAGGAAGAGTTGTATATGGTACAACCCAAAGGTTTTTTCGATCATAAAAATGCTGAGAAGGTATGTAAACTTCAGCGTTCAATTTATGGACTGAAGCAAGCATCCCAGAGTTGGAATCGACGCTTTGATAAGGTGATCAAAGACTTTGGATTTATACAAACCCATGGAGAGGCTTATATTTACAAGAAAGTGAGTGGGATCTCTATAGCATTCCTAATTTTATATGCAGATGACATATTATTGATTGGAAATGATGTAGAACTTCTGATTAGTGTAAAAGGTTATTTGAATAAGTGTTTTTCAATGAAAGACAGAGAAGCAGCATACATTTTAGGCATCAACATTTATAGAGATAGATCAAGATGCCTAATAGGGCTTTCACAGAGTACATACCTGGATAAGATTCTAAAGAAGTTTAGAATGGATGCAAGCAAGAAAGAGTTCTTGCCCATGTTACCAGGTAAGACCTTGAGTAAAACTCAAAGTCCAGCTACGGCAGAAGAGAGAGAAAGGATGAACAAAATCCCCTATGCCTCGGCCATAGGCTCTATCATGTATGCCATGATGTGTACAAGACCGGATATCGCACATGCTGTTAGTTTGACCAGCAAATATCAAAGTGATCCAGGAATGGAACACTGGACAACGGTGAAGAATATCCTGAAGTACTTGAAAAAAACTAAGGATATGTTTCTTTGTTATGGAGGTGACCAAGAGCTTGCTGTAACGAGTTACACTGATGCTAGTTGGAACACTGATCCGGATGACTCTAAGTCTCAATCCACCAGGAGCAACGACGCACGGGTTCACCGTGGCATCGAACTCTCCATCCACCAGGAGCAACTGTGGAGGGTAGGCGACGATGCGGCGAACGAGCACCGACGTCTTCTCGTCACGCTCTGCAGGGAGAGGCGGCGCGCGACACACGAGCATCCCCCTAGAGGAGGCTACGACGGGGCGGGGCCGTCGAACGCACCGCTGGGCGGCCAATAGGCTAGAGTTAGATAATCTATCCGTTTTCATTTAATCTTGTAAAATTTAATCAAATTTGAATGAAACTTTTATTTTCGTGTATGTTTATTGATTTGGGGCCTCTAAATGGGGCGCGCGACTAGGCAGCAACGCCCCCAAACGCGGCACAAAGCAACAACGTCCCCCAAGCGCTTGATCCGGCGCGATTTGGGGAACGCGACTCGAGATGCTCTTAGGATCGTCTACCGTGGTGGTGGATGCCACCTTCTGCCCGGCTTCTTGCAAATGACGGAACACTGGAGCACAACCACCTAAGAGCACCTCCAGTCGCGTCACCCAAAGGTATTTGGGGCGCGCCGGGCATTTTTTCGGCCCCATTCGCGCGCCCCAAAGCCCCCTTCCGCCCGCCGCGGCCAAATACGTTGTCCGGCGCCCCGATCCCATCCCCGCTCCACAGGGGACGCTCCGGGCGCGCCGGACAGAGCGAGAAACATGCGGGTGATCCAGAACGGTTGGTTCTCGCCTTTTATTATCGTCGTGCCTCCCCTCCCACGCCACCCCTCCAAGCCTCCCAGCCCTCCGCTGCCGCTCGATTTCCCGGCCATCTCGATGGTCGATCTCTTCTGAGTCGGGCACCATCGTGACGACTGGCTCCCTTGCCGTCCTTTTCGCCACGGGTTGCTTTGCCAACGAGTCGGCAAATCCGCCACTCCTCCGCGTACAGACGGTGTTTTGCGGCTTGTCTAGTAGGCGCGACATGTCGCTGTTAGTTGCCTCCTTGCCGCAGATGAATTTTAACCATTTGTTTTGCTTAAGACATGGATAGCGGCGACGAGATGATCGTCCAAATGATGGAGGACGAGCAAGCCTTCGACGATGACATTCGGAAGCATTTGACGATCATCGCGTCCTTCCAAAACATGCTTGACGCCGACGCGGAGAAGAGGAAGAGGCTGCGCTGCGGAGGTTCAAAGGCGGGATGAAAGAAGTCGAAGCCCCAACAGAGGATGGAGGGGCATACCTTGTTGCACAATGACTACTTCGCAGATGGCGCAAAACAAATCGACAATTTTCGGTGCCGGTATATGATGAGCAAGGGTTTGTTCATGAATATCCTCCACGACGTTCGAGAGTTTGGCCCCTACTTCAAGCTAAAGCACGACGTTGTTGGCACGGCTGGGTTCTCGGCGATTAAGAAGTGCACCACCTGTCGGGGGGAAGACCCCGGGTAGGGCAATGGACGCAGAGCAGTGATGTCTACGGGTGCTTCTATTCTTGTAGACAGTGTTGGGCCTCCAAGAGCAGAGTTTTGTAGAACAGCAGCAAGTTTCCCTTAAGTGGATCACCCAAGGTTTATCGAACTCAGGGAGGAAGAGGTCAAAGATATCCCTCTCAAGCAACCCCGCAATCACGATACAAGAAGTCTCTTGTGTCCCCAACACACCTAATACACTTGTCAGATGTATAGGTGCACTAGTTCGGCGAAGAGATAGTGAAATACAAGTGGTATGAATGAATATGAGCAGTAGTAACGGCGCTAGAAAAGTGCTTGCTGGCGTGCAATTGATGGTAGTAATATTGCAGGAAGTAAAGATGCGATAAAACAGTAAACAAGCGATGATTGCAGTATTTGGAAACAAGGCCTAGGGATCATACTTTCACTAGTGGACACTCTCAACATTGATCACATAATAAATAAGTTATCTTCCTTTGTGCTACATATACTCTTGTTTGATAATGAACACCATTCGTTGTGTAGGGCTACAAGAGCACCTCAATGCCGGAGTTAACAAGCTCCACAACATTCGGCATTCATATTTAAGTAACCTTAGAGCATAATAGATCTTTGAAATTTAAACCGAGTACTAACATAGCATACACACTGTCACCTTTACACTATGAAGGGGGAATAAATCACATCAATACTATCATAGTAATAATTAACTCCATAACCTACAAGAGATTATGATCAAAACCTACGCCAAGTACTACACGATGCACACACTGTCACCATTACACCGTGAAGGAGGAATAGACTACTTTAATAACATCACAAACACATAGACTAACAGTGATACAAAGCTCATATGAATCTCAATCATGTAAGGCAGCTCATGAGATCATTGTATTGAAGTACATAGGAGAGAGATTAATCACATAGCTACCGGTACAGCCCTTAGCCTCGATGGAGAACTACTCCCTCCTCATGGGAGACAGCAGCGTTGATGAAGATGGCGGTGGTGTTGATGGAGGAGCCTTCCGGGGGCACTTCCCCATCCCGGCGGCATGCCGGAACAGAGACTCCTGTCCCCCAGATCTTGGCTTCGCGATGGCGGTGGCTCTGGAAGGTTTCTCGTACCGTGGCTTTTTCGTATCGATGTTTTAGGTCAGGGACCTTTATATAGGCGAAGAGGCGGAGTCGGAAGGCTGACGAGGCGACGACACAGTAGGGGGGCGCGGCCCACCCCCTGGCCGCGCCAGCCTATCATCTGGGGCCCACAGGGCCCTCCTCTGGCGGCTCTCGGGTGTTCTGGAAGCTTCGTGTGATTCTAAGATGTTGGGCGTTGATTTCGTCCAATTCCGAGAATATTTCCTTACTAGGATTTCTGAAACCAAAAACAGCAGAAAACAACAACTGGCCCTTCGGCATCTCGTCAATAGGTTAGTTCCGGAAAATGCATAAATATGACATAAAGTGTGTATAAAACATGTAGGAATTGTCATAAAACAAGCATGGAACATAAGAAATTATAGATACGTTTGAGACGTATCAAGCAGCCGGCTTGAGGTTGGCCGGCTGGCGGCACAGGCCGGCTGAGGAGCAGCCGGCTGAAGCTGTGGCCGGCTGCCTCGGGAGCCGGCTGGCTCTAAGTCCTAGTCGGTCTGGCTATGGCCTTCTGCGCTGTGGCTGGGCCGGCTTCTACAAGCCATATCCGACTGGGGTTTATACTCTAGACCGACTCGAGGCTGGCGAGTCTTGCATGAGAAGGAACTGGGTAGGTGGTCCGGGTTCAAAGGTCCACGCTGACCTCACCTCCCATAAAGCGCGGGGCACTGTGGAGCAATAGTGTCGCGCGGCGGACAGGCCATCATGGCGTACGTCGGTCCGTACCGGCTACAAGGCATGATGGCGACAGAGACACCTCCTCGCCATACCGCTGACTCCGGCAGGCGGATGGGACAGGCCATGAGGCCTCAACGGCTCCTGACGTCAACGCCTCGGGAAGGAGCAGAAGCTGAAGCCGGCCAGTCGGCCACTAGACTATAGGGACTTCTATGTAAAGTGCTAGTGCCTATATAAGCTGGGCTACCCCCCTCGTGCGAGGGATCGATCATTCTCACTTCATTCTAGTCTTAGCGCTACTCGTGGAGAGAGACCTTCGTCTACCTTAGCCTCCACAAGCAGCCGGATACAGCTCAAGGAGCACCATTGTACTGTGTGATTACCATATACACTCATAGCAGGAGTAGAGGTGTTACCTCCATCGGAGGGCCTCGAACCTGGGTACGTCGCCGTGTCGTTCATGCCCATACCCGCATCCTGATACCGCCGTGAGACCACTAGGAACCACTTCGATTAGCCACCCTATGGCATATGTCGTGACGATACCACGACATTTGGCGCCCACCGTGGGGCCTTCAGCGTCCGCGGCCGGTGTCTTCATCCGGACGGGCCTCACCATCACCACCGGCGAGCGGGTCGCATCAGGCTTGATCTGGAGATTCGGCTCCCTCGATTGCGTCAGCGACAACGCTGGCTGCTTCGCCGATAGGCCTTTCCCTGCCGGCGGCAGCGTCATCTCCTTCGGCGGCCACGACGTCTACGTCACTACCGTCGCACCGCCGCGCTACCTGCGGCAGGTGCTGCGCTGCGCAAGCCCTCCTCCAGGAGCCGGCATCAGCAGCGCCCTCGCCGACCCCTGCATCGTGCAAGTCATGGCAACCGACGACGAGCAGCCCACCAAGTCCACGCGCGTCCGTGGCCCGGACCTAGAGCGTCCCGCCGCGGCCGGCGCGTCCGGCTCGGGCCCAAGGCCGCCACCACCACCATCCCGGCTGGAAGAAGTCTGGGCGAAACTGAGCACCCCGCTCACGACTGGCGGCGACGCCACCGCCATCGAGGCGGATTTGGAGGCGCACCGCCAGCTCCTCCTCAAGCAGACCGAAGAACTGGCCGCTGCCAAGCGCCAGTGGGACATCACCCAGCGCGAGTACAACCGCGCCCACGGCCTCACTCCAGGCGGCGACGGTCCCAGCCGAGCCGGCCAGATCCGCCGCAGGAGCCACGACCTAGGCGCCGAGCTCGACCGCGACGGCGTGGAAGCGCCGGCTCCGTCAACAGAGCTGCCCCTCTACAACACCCCCGACAAGAACATGCTCGCGGCCGAGGCCGCCGCAGAAGAGCTACACCGCCTCGAAGGCGAAGAGTTACGCCGCCAGACCGCGCGGGTGACTGAGCTGCTGAAGGCTGCCAATCGGCAGTCGAAGGACCCCAGGTACGCCAACGCTCCCAGAGCTTCTCACGCTCGTGGTGCCGCAGGCAACGCCAGGGAAGGTGCCAGGGACACGGCCGAGTCCGCCTCCCCAGCACCAAGCCGGCACCGTGACTCCCGGGCCACGCACGCAAGCTCAAGCCGGCCGAGCCACCAGCCGAGCGGCAGCAGCAGCCGCAGCCGGCCTCCACCAAGCCGGAACCATGAGCAGGACTCCGAGCCCCGCCGCCAGCACCGGCCGGCCCCAGAAGAAAGCGGCGCTCGCCAGCCGGCACGGTCCCGGCTGGGCCCGCGCATCGAGCCAACCGACGCCCGAGATCGCCTGGACCGACTGGTCGAATCCCGCATCGCGGAAGAAGAAGGGCCAGCCGGCCCAAAGTGCTTCGGGCCACGCATCCTCAACGAGCCGATGATCGACGGCTTCCAGCTCCCGCGCGACACACCCAAGTACGATGGCACCGCCAAGCCGGAGGACTGGCTGCTGGACTACTCCACCGCAGTCGGCATCGCCAAAGGCAACAAACGCTGGGCCGTGCGCTATTCGCCCCTGATGCTGCTCGGCTCCGCCCGCACCTGGCTCAACAACCTGCCAGCCGGCAGCATAAACGGCTGGCTGGACTTCGAAGACGCCTTCGTCAGCAACTTCACCGGTACCTACCGCCGGCCGGGTTGGCCCCAGCAGCTGGAGATGTGCAAGCAGGGCCCGGACGAGACGGATCGCGCGTACCTGACGCGCTGGTGCGAAATGCGCAACTCTTGCGAGGGCGTGCACGAGATCCAGGCCATCAGCTTCTTCATGGGAGGCTGTCGGCCCAACACCATGCTGTGGCACAAGCTACGCCGCAGCGACCCCAAGTCGATGGCCGCCTTGATGGCCATCGCCGACAAGTACGCGCTGGCTGAGGAAGCCGGCAAGGCTCCGGCTGAAATTTCGCCGGCCGCCGCCAGGTGGGACAACAACAAGCCGGCCGAGAACAAGCCGGCCGAGGGCGGCTCGCATGGCAGCCGGCGGGACAACTACCGCGGCAAGCGGCACAGCGACCAGCCGGACCGCCGGTACGGTTCCGCCCATGTGGCAGCCGTGTCGGACCACGCGGCGGCTGGCGGCAGCCGGCGCCAGAAGCAAGACCGGCCCTGGAAGCCGAAGTACACCTTTGAGCAGATGCTCGACTCGCCGTGCAAGTACCACAGCGGCAAGAACCCCTCCAACCACACCACCCGCGACTGCCACTTCATGAAGCGGCTGACGAGCGGCGAACCGCTCCCGCCTCCACCCCCGCCTCCACCAGCCGGCGGGCCGGGTGGCCAAGCCGGCGCAGAGAATGCCAACCTCGAGCACCACGAGGCTAACCAAGTGCACCATGGCAGGTACCTGCCTGAGGATGCTACCTACATCATCTTCACCTCCGAGCCCAAGGACAAGACGAGCCAGCAGAGCCGTTCCCTCGAGGTCAACGCGGTCATACCGCCGGTCCCCTAGTACCTAAACTGGTCAGAGCAGGCCATCACTTTTGATCGCCGCGACACACCGGCTGTCCTGCCGAAGCCGGGCAGCTACGCCATGGTCCTCGACTCCACCATCGGCACAACCCGGCGCAGCGTGCGCTTCTCCCGCGTCCTCATCGATGGGGGCAGAAGCATCAACATCCTCTACCGCGACACCGCCCGCAAGCTGGGCATCCAGGAGGCCGAGTTGCGCCCCACCCCCACCGTCTTCCATGGCATCGTGCCAGGCCACTGCTGCCAGCCGATCGGCCGGATCACGCTGGAGGTGATGTTCGGGAAGCCGGATCACTTCCGCACCGAAAGGATCGAGTTCGAGGTGGTGGACCTCGTCAGTCCCTACCACGCACTCCTGGGCAGGCCAGCCCTGACCAAGTTCATGGCAGTGCCCCACTATGGGTACCTGAAGATGAAGCTACCTGGCCCAAAAGGGGTCATCACCGTAGCCGGCGACTACCGCTGCTCCATGGACTGCGCCACGCAGAGCTCCAAGATAGCCCAGACGCTGGTTATCGCCACCGAGAAGCAGCTCATCCACGACGTTGTCGCCTTGGCCAAGGCCGCGCAGTCGGACATGCCGGCTGTAGGCAACCCGGCTGGGACGACTCACTTCCAGCCGGCCAACAACACCAAGAAGATCCTGTTGTTGCGGTCAGAAACCCACCGGCGGGCAGCGACTGGCAACACCGTAGAGCCGGGAACAACTAGGGCTGCGGCTGGCCCCAGTCCCTCAGAGCGACGGCCCGCAAAGCCTTCTGGTCACACGTCCGATGCTGGTCGCAAGGGCGTGCCACCTGACCTATACCTGGTCAGGAAGGTGTTGGATGATGCCTCGCTTAGTTTCCTGCATGGCATACACGTAAACGTTAAATACGAGCCTCGATCGGCTCTCGAGGTTGTCCTCGTGAATCGGCTCAAAGATCCGATCCACCCATGATTCGTACGAGGTGCACGAATATATGGTGGTCCTGCTTGATCAAGATAAAGCTAAAGCGATCTACGACGATTTAGGGTTTTCACCGCATAATCGGATCATCCTACTCACGATTGGGCCTCGCGCTCGCGTACGGTGACCGTAAGCCGATCCTAGACATGGCCTAAAAACCAACACGAGGTTGATCCCCGGAACATCCTGTCTAGGGCTAGCAAACTACACCCTACACGCCGCTGGATCCTCCAACCCTTTGTAAGGCCTAACTATTGCGGACATTAAACTAATCCTTGAAGAACAAGGAGCAACCGTAACGGATCGGATCTACTAAACGATGATCAAGCGGGGTGCCGCCCCTACACCTAAGATAGGTGTAAGGGCGGCTAGATGTATAAGGGTTGCACTACGACAGCGTATGATACGAAGAACAATGCTAACCCTAACACATCTAAGATAACTACGTTGCTCGCCATCAAAAAGGCTTCAGGCACGAGCAACGCATGAACAACGTAGACAAGCTTATGCTGCCTAGATCGCAAGATGCGATCTAGGCAGCATGGTGCTTACCGGGAGAAACCCTCGAGACGAAGGAGTTGGCGATGCGCCGAGATTTGTTTGTGTTGAACGTTGGTTGTTGTTTATTCCATAAACCCTAGATACATATTTATAGTCCAAGGGACTTTCTAACTCAGGCGTACACCTAACCGTGCACGGGTAAAACTCCAACTCCTAACCGACACGTAATCTAATATGTTACAGATACAAGGGCAAACTAGCCCAAACTTTGCATGTAAGGCCGATTCACGTATTTCTTCTATATATATTCTTCAAGCCCGTCTTGATCACGGCCCACCTCTGACTCGGTCAAATTCTGGTGATAACACATGCCCCCTGGTTTTGGAAATGACATTTCCAAAATCATTACGCTTTTCTTCCGTCGGGTCATGTCGTGGCAGAGCAGTAACTGCCGCAGAATCTTCCATCATTACGCCTCGCCTCCTGGGCTTCTCTGTACGAATTGACAATTTCGGCATCACGTCCTCGAGAACCGTCATGGCATGAAATCTCCACTACACTCCCTTTATTTATCTGTGCCAAACGGTTCACCACTCCATCCCCTTGCTCTGCTCTGTCCACCAGCACCAAAAAACCCTCTTCCCCTGCAGCCATGTCTTCCTCTTCCTCCTCCGCCTCAGGCCTCCCCCTCCAATCGTCGCCGAAGAACAAGAATGAGGACGACCTCCACTCCGGGGCGAACCCCATCTCCTCCGACGAGGAGAAGAAAGAAGGAGAAGTAGCGAAGGCTACGGCCTCCCCCTCCGCCAAACTCCCACCGAAGAAGCGCTCCCGCATGTGGGCGGACAGCGAGGACGAAGATGACGACGAGGAAGGAGAAGAGGAGGAGGAGGAAGATGATTCCTCCTCTTCCGCTGGGTACCCGCCGACGAAGCGCTTCCGCACTTGGGCGGACAGCGAGGATGATGATGATGACGAGGAAGAGGAGGCTCCGGCCGAAGGTTGGGGCAGCAGCGACGAGGAAGCCTCCGGAGGTAGCGCCAGTGGCAACTCCGACGACGATGCTAGCGAGGATTAGCTATGTAGGATTAGTAGTCCCGGAGCAATCGGCTCTTTCTTTTGTTCTTCCTCGCCTTGAGCAATCGGCTCTTCATTGTAAAAATCCTCTCTTATCAATGAAGAAGACTTTTCCTTAACTTGATTTTGCCGATTGTCAATTGGATCAACGCTCAATGAGCCGATTGTCAATGGTATCCTGCAAACCCGCAGTCACTGAGCGTATTATTAACGGCCACCTTTGTCTTCGGAAGAGCTCTAGGATCATTACTGAATCAATCCGGAGGCCGGAGCTGATATTTCTGCAGGCCAGGCTCCTGCTCCGTCTTCCCCGCAGCAACTATTCCTCAAAGCTGAGATGTAGAGCCAGCCGATTTGAACCAAATCGGCTTCCTATAGCAAAGGGTCCTCCAGGGCAAGCTGCCCCCCGAGCCTCACTTAAGGCGAGAAGAGTGGTGAGTCAGCCCAATGTGCCGCCATTGGCCTCAGAGCCAGCCGATTTCAACAAAATCGGCTTCCCAGAGCAGAGAACCTTCAGGGTGAGCTGCCCCCCGAGCTTCTTCAGTCCACTTCTTCGTCTTTGCAGGTCAGATCGGCTCCTTTCCTTTGGCGGATCTGATGCAACCCACCCTTAACCTGATCTGCACATCCATGCTGCTCTTGGCATTGGTCAGGGTCATGATCCCCCAAACTTGCCCCAGCTGATATTGCGGACTCGAGTACTTGCAAGAAGGCATTCCATTGAATCTCTGCAGTTGTACCTCTGGAGTCGATGGTCATGCATCGGCTTTCTATCCTTAAGTCGATGTCTGCGCATCGGCTGTGCTTAAATTTTTTTGAATTTTTACGGCCGATTTATGTATCGGCCCCCATACTTCAATACCCATCATCAAAGAATATCTTGGGCTGCTGGGCATTTGAAAGATACTCCTTCTTCATATCCTCATGTTTTATCCACCTGGGTGCCCCCCGAGCCGATTCTTTCAAGGGATTTGATGGTATCGGCTCTGTTGGATCAAATGTTGAATCCAGGTAGAATGGATGGTGAGGATAATTTTGGCCGATTGCTGGAATCGGCCTCCACGTTGCTTGTTCGATGAAGGTTTTGTAATGTCCCTCCATAAATTTTTGGGGCCGATCACAAGGATCAGCCTCACCACGTTTGCTCATTGATTTGCTCCAGCTACATGGTTAGGCCAGTGGATACGACCAGCCTAACTTCATCCCCTGTCATGTCGATGCGCTCACCGTCGTCCACCTTGAGTGCATCGTTTAATCCTCGAGCAGTATACTCCGTTGGGAGGATGAGGACCATGTTTGTGCCAGCCGATGTCTCATCATCGGCTTTCCTTTGCTTGGGGCGCCACTCTTTTCTTTGTGGCCGACCTTCTTCGTCCAGGGTTCGCTGAATTTTGGCGGCCAGATCAGGCCGTGCCTTCCTCAACGTGTGCGGGTATAATCTTTCAGCTTCTTCCAACCCACGCAGACGCTGAACCCTTCGTTTTTGGGAACGGCCGAGCCCATCGGGGCACCACCTTGGCCGATGATACTTGTCTTCTTCATCATCGTCCTCTAGTTCCTCGAGATCTTCCACCCGAGCGGACTCGAGCATGCTTGTTCCGAGGCGGGAGAGGCCCTAGACGTTTGAACACGGACACGTTAGCTGCATCCTTCTTCTTCTGTTTGCATTCTGGGCAGTTGCCGATTGTTGGCAATCGGCTCATTCCTGAATCCCAGCAGTGTCTGAAGAAGGGGCAGTCCCAGTGCCTATCCACGTTGTCTTGCTCCTTCGACTTTTCCTTGGCGTGGCGCTCATACCGCTCCTCGTCGTGATCACGCCGACGACGTCTCCTGTCGTCCCTAGCCAGACGATCTTCTTCATCATCGTCGTTGTATCGCCGGCGTTGGTCGTATTGACCCACATACTTGTTGAGGAGGTGATCAGAGAGAGGTCGTTGATATCTTATGTTCCTCACTTCTCCCTCTGTGACGTAGCGCTTGCCGTCTTGGCGGAGCCGATCGCGTGAAGCGGCTTCCTCTGTGTCTTTGCTATGAGAGCAGCTGCCCTCATCTCCGTCCTTACCAGAGTGGTGCCCAGGTCCCACCATGTTGATATTGCACGAGAAATCTGGCTGGCACCCTCCATGGTAAGTATACTCCACCATGTTAACGGCGGGGAAGGGGTGTGTGTCGACCTTCATGGCGTACTTGGTTGAAAATTAGTCGCCCTTTTTCTATCGCCATTTGGATCTGCTGACGCCACACCCTGCAGTCGTTAGTAGTGTGGGTGAACGTGTTATGCCACTTGCAGTATGGCTTTCCGTTCAGCTCCTGCACCGTGGGGATCTTGTGGCCTTCGGGTACCTTGATATGCTTCTCCGTGAGTAAGAGGTCAAAAATCTGCTCAGTTTTGGTCACGTCGAAGTCGAACCCTTTCGGAGGGCCTTGTGGCTTAACCCATTTGCAGGACACGGGGCCTGCCGCTCGAGTCCATTCAGCCACTGCTACCTCTCGATCTCCCGCAGCAGCTTCACCCTCGTCTGCCTCAACCAGGGCCACCGCACGATTGAATTTGTCCTGGTAAACATCTGGGTGGCGCTGTTCATATGCTGACAGCTTCTGCACCATGTGCGCCAATGAAGGGTAGTCTGCTTGGGAGGCCACGTCCTTAATCGATGATGAGAGACCCACCACCGCCAACTCGACTGCTTCTTTTTCACTTACGTGAACCGAACAGCATCGGTTCCTCACGGTCCTGAAGCGCTAGATGTATTCTGACACTGTTTCCCCGCGCTTCTGTCGTACTTGTGCTAGATCGGCAATGCCAGCCTCGGAAGCCTCTGAGTGATACTGTTCATGGAACTGCTCTTCCAACTGCTTCCAAGTCCGGATTGAGTTCGGTGGCAGCGATGTGTACCACCCGAAAGCCGATCCTGTGAGGGACTGTGCGAAGAACCTCACACGCAGCTCGTCTGATGCTGAGATCGTGCCCAGCTGTGCCAAATATCGTCTCACATGCTCGATGGAGCTGGAACCATCTGATCCACTAAACTTTGTGAAGTCCGGGAGCCGATATTTGGGTGGTAGCGGGATCAATTCGTACTTGTTAGGGTACGGCTTGGTGTAGCCGAACGTCTTCCTTTTCGGCATCATGCCGAACTGATCTTTCAGAATTGTACAAATCTGATCCGCGGTGATGGCTGAAGGTGTCGAACCCTGAAGATTCGCCGAGGTGGCATACTTAGCCAGCCATGCTTGCTTTTCCGGTTATGAGCCAACTGCAGGAGCTGGGCTCTGGAGGTTTGTCGGAGTAGCGTACTTAGCTAGCCACGTCTGCCTCTCGAGATCTGCTCCCGATGTTCCTCCTGCTGTTCCAGAGGCCCCTGCTGTTGCAGTCTGGTTCGAGAGTGCCCAGTGCACGCAGGTCGGCACATATGCGCACGCGTATCCGTGCGGGATCTCCTTGGGTGCCTCAGGTAGGAATCGGTAGTCACTAGGGTCACCACCAATCTTGTAGACGACGTATGCCGATGAGTTCGGCACTTCTGGTGCTGCCAACGCGAACGGCAGCGGTGGATGGGACTGGAGTGGCATCTCTCCTTTGTAAGTCCCCGAGCTGGTCCCGACGGAGAATACCGATGGCTCATGATTTCCTGGATCACGCGCGAGCGACACGCTCCAAAGTGTTCACCAGGCTCTCAGAGTGGCGGTGCAGCGAATGAGCCACCATGTAGTTGATCTCCTGACGCAGCGACCTGGTGCGTTCTTCTGACGGGGCGGACAAGTCCACTCCATCGAGTGCGCCTTCAGGTGAGAACCCCTTCCACCTGACGCCGTGGGAGCGGGTTCTGTGGAAAGAGCCGATGAGGTCGGCTTCGAGGACTGCCTTGATCTCGTCATGCTTCTTCTTGAGCTCGTCAGGCAGATCCTCGTACTTGACCGGAGTGCTTTCCGCCATCTCGGATGTAGATGGCGATGCAGTGGATGTCGAAGATTGTCCCACCGGGCGTGCCAGAATCTGTTGCGGTCAGAAACCCACCGGCGGGCAGCGACTGGCAACACCGTAGTGCCGGGAACAACTAGGGCTACGGCTGGCCCCAGTCCCTCAGAGCGACGGCCCGCAAAGCCTTCTGGTCACACGTCCGATGCTGTCGCAAGGGCGTGCCACCTGACCTATACCCGGTCGGGAAGGTGTTGGATGATGCCTCGCTTAGTTTCCTGCATGGCATACACGTAAACGTTAAATACGAGCCTCGATCGGCTCTCGGGTTGTCCCGTGAATCGGCTCAAAGAGCCGATCCACCCATGATTCGTACGAGGTGCACGAATATATGGTGGTCCTGCTTGATCAAGATAAAGCTAAAGCGATCTACGACGATTTAGGGTTTTCACCGCATAATCGGATCATCCTACTCACGATTGGGCCTCGCGCTCGCGTACGGTGACCGTAAGCCGATCCTAGACAGGGCCTAAAAACCAACACGAGGTTGATCCCCGGAACATCCCTGTCTAGGGCTAGCAAACTACACCCTACACGCCGCTGGATCCTCCAACCCTTTGTAAGGCCTAACTATTGCGGATATTAAACTAATCCTTGAAGAACAAGGAGCAACCGTAACGGATCGGATCTACTAAACGATGATCAAGCGGGGTGCCGCCCCTACACCTAAGATAGGTGTAAGGGTGGCTAGATGTATAAGAGTTGCACTACGACAGCGTATGATACGAAGAACAATGCTAACCCTAACACATCTAAGATAACTACGTTGCTCGCCATCAAAAAGGCTTCAGCACGAGCAACGCATGAACAACGTAGACAAGCTTATGCTGCCTAGATCGCAAGATGCGATCTAGGCAGCTTGGTGCTTACCAGGAGAAACCCTCGAGACGAAGGAGTTGGCGATGCGCCGAGATTTGTTTGTGTTGAACGTTGGTTGTTGTTTATTCCATAAACCCTAGATACATATTTATAGTCCAAGGGACTTTCTAACTCAGGCGTACACCTAACCGTGCACGGGTAAAACTCCAACTCCTAACCGACACGTAATCTAATATGTTACAGATACAAGGGCAAACTAGCCCAAACTTTGCATTTAAGGCCGATTCACGTATTTCTTCTATATATATTCTTCAAGCCCGTCTTGATCACGGCCCACCTCTGACTCGGTCAAATTCTGGTGATAACACCTGCTCGACCCGGCGCAGCCGGACAAGTACGTCACCATCGGTGCCGGCTTGAGCAGCAAATAGGAAGGCGAGCTCACCAGCTTCCTCCGTGAGAATCGGGACATCTTCGCATGGTCTCCAAGGGACATGCCGTGTGTGGCGAGGGAGTTGGCTGAGCACCACCTCCACGTCAGGCCTGAAGCCAAGCCGGTGAAGAAGCCCCTCAGGCGCTTCGCCGAAGAAAGAAGGAAGGCCATCGGTGAAGAAATCGCCCGGCTCCTAGCAGCCGGCTTCATCATGGAAGTGCTGCACCCGGACTGGTTGGCGAACCCGGTCCTGGTTTTGAAGAAGAACGGCTCCTGGCACATGTGTATCGACTACACCAGCCTCAACAAGGCATGCCCGAAGGACCCCTTCCCCCTGCCGCGCATAGATCAAGTCATAGACTCGACTGCCGGCTGTGAACTGTTGTCTTTTTTAGATGCCTATTCAGGCTACCACCAGATTCCTTTGAATCCGGCTGATCAAATAAAGACTTCGTTCATTACCCCGTATGGGGCTTACTGCTACACGACTATGCCATTCGGCTTGAAAAATGCAGGCGCCACCTACCAAAGGTGCATGCAAAAGTGTTTGCAGGATCAAATCGGCAGAAATGTTCACGCATATGTGGATGATGTCGTTGTAAAAACCAAGGAGATGCCTACCCTCCTTGATGACTTAAGAGAAACCTTCACCAATCTGCGAAGATTTCGGATGAAGCTCAACCCGGTCAAGTGCACGTTCGGCGTGCCAGCCGGCCAACTCCTGGGCTACCTCGTCTCTCAGCGAGGAATCGAAGCCAACCCGGAGAAGATCAGTGCCATTGAGAAGATGGAGCTGCCGCAGTGCCTCAAGGATGTCCAGAAGTTCACCGGATGCCTGGCCTCCTTGAGCCGCTTCGTCAGCCGGCTGGGGGAGAAGGCACTGCCCCTGTACCAACTGCTGAAGAAATCGGACAAATTCGTCTGGTCACCACAGGCGGATGAAGCCTTCTGTGACTTGAAGCGCGTGCTCTCGACCGCGCCGATACTCGCATCGCCGGCTTCAATGGAGCCGATGCTGTTGTACATCGCTGCCACCAATCGTGTGGTTAGCATCGTCCTGGTGGTGGAACACAAAGAGGCCGGCAAGGAAGCCGGCAAGGAGCAGTCGGTCCAGCGCCCAGTCTACTACCTCAGCGAAGTGCTGTCCCAGTCAAAGAAAAACTACCCCCACTACCAGAAGGTCACCTACGGTGTATACATGGCGGCCAAGAAGCTCAAGCACTACTTCCAGGAGCACCCCATCAAGGTGGTGTCCACAGCGCCCTTGGCGGAAATCATTGGCAGCAAAGACGCCAATGGCTGGGTTGCCAAGTGGGCCCTGGAGCTAGCTGCCCACACCATCCTCTACGAGCCACGCACGGCCATCAAGTCGCAGATCCTCGCGGACTTCTTCGTCGACTGGGCCGAGATGCAATACCTGCCGCCTGTGCCTGACTCCACGCATTGGAAGCTGCACTTCGACGGCTCGAAGATGCGAAACGGCTTGGGAGCCGGCATCGTCGTCACCTCCCCCAAAGGAGATCGGCTGGACTACGTCCTGCAGATCCTCTTCGCCGCATCCAACAATGTGGCGGAGTACGAGAAGCTCATCCACGGGCTGAAGCTGGCCAATGAGATAGGCGTGCGTCGCATTCTTTGCTTCGGCGACTCCGACTTGGTCATACAGCAAGCATCCGGCGATTGGGACACGAAGGACGCCAACATGGCCTCATACCGCTTCCACGTCCAGCAGCTGGCCGGCTTCTTCGACGGCTGCGAATTTCATCACGTGCCACGAGCAAACAACGAGGCGGCTGACGCGCTGTCCAAGATAGGCTCAACCCGGCAAGCAATTCCGCCGGGGGTTGCCTTGGCGCATTTACGGAAGCCGTCCATCATATACCGTCACCGGACTCGGATTCCATATTCGTGCCGGCTGACCCGGGGGCTTCTCAGCCGAACCCGGGGGCTTCATCGCCCAAGTCGGGGGCTTCTCAGCTGAACCCGCCGGCTCCACAGCCGAACCCGGGGGCTTCTCAGTCCAACCCGGGGGCTTCTCAGCCAAACTCGGGGGCTTGTCAGCCGAACCCGCCGGCTCTACAGCCGAACCCGGCGACCATGCAGTCGAACCCGGAAGCTCTGAAGATGGAGGCCTTGGTGGTCAGCGTGTTTGAAATAAAATGCGTACCATCATGGGCACAAGAATTCCTCTCCTACCTCACCGATGGCGTGCTGCCCAATGACAGTGTTCAAGCCAGGCAGATTGAGAGAAGGGCCAAGGCCTATACCATCATCAAGCACGAGCTGTACAAATGCAGCGTAAGTGGGTTGCTCCAGCGGTGCATCGAGCCAGCTGAAGGGATTGAACTCCTACGGGAAATCCACCAGGGAGAGTGCGGCCATCACGCCTCCTCCAGAGCCATAGTGGCCAAAGCCTTCCGGCACGGTTTTTACTGGCCGACTGCGCTCAGGGACGCAGAAGAACTGGTGAAGAAGTGCAATGGCTGCCAACGCTTTGCCAAGCAAAAGCACACGCCGGCTTCCGCCTTGAAGACCATCCCCATTACCTGGCCGTTTGCCGTATGGGGCTTGGACATGGTGGGCCCATTCAAAACAGCCCGAGGCGGCATGACTCACCTCTTGGTGATGATTGACAAATTCACCAAGTGGATTGAAGCCAAGCCAATCAAGAAGCTGGACGGCTCCACAGCCGTCACATTCCTCAAGGAGATAATCGTGAGATATGGCTACCCCCATAGCATCATCACCGACAACGGCAGCAACTTCGCCGAAGGCATCTTCAAACGCTATTGCGGGGAGATGGGGATCCGAATGGACCTATCGTCCGTGGCGCATCCGGAAACCTACGGCCAAGTGGAGAAGGCAAACGGCTTAATCCTAGCCGGCATCCGGCCCCGGCTGGTGGAGCCGCTTGAGCGGTCAGCCGGCTGCTGGATTGAAGAGATGCCCAGCGTACTGTGGAGCCTGCGCACGACGCCAAACCGCTCAGTCGGCTTCACACCCTTCTTCCTCGTATACGGGGCCGAAGCCGTCCTGCCGACTGACATCGAGCACAACGCGCCAAGGATCAAGCTATACACAGAAGCTGAAGCCAAAGAAGCTCGTGAAGATGGAGTCGACCTGGTCGAAGTGGTCCGGCTGATGGCCGAGTCCGGGTCTACCATATACCAGCAGAGCCTCCGCCGCTATCACAGCCGGAAGGTCCAGTCCCTAGCATTCCGAGAAGGAGACCTAGTGCTCCGGCTGATCCAACGGACAGCCGGACAGCATAAACTATCATCCCCATGGGAGGGTCCCTTCATCGTGAGCAAGGCAGTAGGCAATGATTCCTACTATCTCATAGATGCCCAAGAGGCCAAGAAAAACAAGGCGAACAAAACCGACGAGGAGACTAAACGTCCCTGGAATGTCAGGTTGCTTCGACCATTTTACACTTGAGAGCAGGAATGTATGTATCCCTTGTACTCCCTTTTGTAAGCTATGAGAAAGCAAGCGCCAAGAGCGCCGATTTCGACAAGTTTTTCGCGTACTCTATTGTTTTCGCCAATTGGCTAACACCCTCTCACGCGGCCGGCTCAGTAACGTGATCCGGTTTCCGACAGCCGGCTTCCGACCAGCTACAGACCGCAACCCGGCTGTCCGGCTGGCGGGAGTAAGTGCCTAGGGAGCCGGCACGCGAAAGACGGCTAAGGGAAAGAGTGAAAGCGAATTGATTCTTGCACAACTCTTCATAAAAGTGCCGGATTGCCGAACTCGGCTCGTTCGACTGAAATACTGTCGGCCTCACCCAGCGGCACGCTCTTGATCCGGCGACGGACCGCAAGTTGGACGTACGATCGGCATGGGCAAAGCCAAAGAGTGGGGCGGATGGGAAAAAGCGAACACGTCGAAAGAAAGCAAGCCGGCACACAAATGATTAACAAACACATTAAAGTGTGCCCTAATAAAAGGATAATAATATTGTCATTACATATGCACCCGTGATACGTCTCCGATGTATCGATAATTTCTTATGTTCCATGCCACATTATTGATGATATCTACATGTTTTATACACATTATATGTCGTATTTATGCATTTTCCGGCACTAACCTATTAACGAGATGCCGAAGAGCCGTTGTCGTTTTCTGCTGTTTTTGGTTTCAGAAATCCTACAAAGGAAATATTCTCGGAATTGGACGAAATCAACGCCCGGGGTCCTATTTTTGCACGAAGCTTCCAGAAGACCGAGGGGAAAAGGACGTGGGGCCACGAGGCGCCGACACAACAGGGTGGCGCGGCCTGGCCCTTGGCCGCGCGGCCCTGGCGTGTGGGGCCCTCGTGTGGCCCCCCGCGTTGCCCTTCCGCCTACTTAAAGCCTTCGTCGCGAAACCCCCAGTACCGAGAGCCACGATACGGAAAACCTATCGAGACGCCGCCGCCGCCAATCCCATCTCGGGGGATTCTGGAGATCGCATCCGGCACCCTGCCGGAGAGGGGAATCATCTCCCGGAGGACTCTTCACCGCCATGGTCGCCTCCGGAGTGATGAGTGAGTAGTTCACCCCTGGACTATGGGTCCATAGCAGTAGCTAGATGGTTGTTTTCTCCTCATGTGCTTCATTGTCGGATCTTGTGAGCTGCCTAACATGATCAAGATCATCTATCTGTAATTCTATATGTTGTGTTTGTCGGGATCCGATGGATAGAGAATACTATGTTATGTTGATTATCAATCTATTACCTATGTGTTGTTTATGATCTTGCATGCTCTCCGTTATTAGTAGAGGCTCTGGCCAAGTTTTTGCTCTTAACTCCAAGAGGGAGTATTTATGCTCGATAGTGGGTTCATGCCTCCATTAAATGCAGGACGGTGACGTAAAGTTCTAAGGTTGTGGATGTGCTGTTGCCACTAGGGATAAAACATTGATGCTATGTCCGAGGATGTAGTTATTGATTACATTACGCACCATACTTAATGCAATTGTCTGTTGTTTTGGAACTTAATACTGGAAGGGGTTCGGATGATAACCTGAAGGTGGACTTTTTAGGCATAGATGCATGCTGGATAGCGGTCTATGTACTTTGTCGTAATGCCCAATTAAATCTCACAATATTCATCATATCATGTATGTGCATTGTCATGCTCTCTTTATTTGTCAATTGCCCGATTGTAACTTGTTCACCCAACATGCTATTTATCTTATGGGAGAGACACCTCTAGTGAACTGTGGACCCTGGTCCATTCTTTTACATTGAATACAATCTCATCGCAATACTTGTTCTACCGTTTTCTCGCAAAAAATCATCATCCGGACTATACATCTAATCCTTTGTTACATCAAGCCGGTGAGATTGACAACCTCACTGTTTCGTTGGGGCAAAGTACTTTGGTTGTGTTGTGCAGGTTCCACGTTGGCGCCGGAATCCCTGGTGTTGCGCCGCACTACATCCCGCCGCCATCAACCTTCGACATGCTTCTTGACTCCTACTGGTTCGATAAACCTTGGTTTCTTACTGAGGGAAACTTGCTGCTGTACGCATCACACCTTCCACTTGGGGTTCCCAACGGGCGTGTGCTTTACGCGTCATCAAACTAAATTTCTGGCACCGTTGCCGGGGAGATCAAGACACGCTGCAAGGGGAGTCTCCACAATCCAATCTCTTTACTTTGTTTTTGTCTTGCTTTATTTTATTTACTTTCTTGTTTGCTGCATTATATCAAAACACAAAAAAATTAGTTGCTAGCTTTACTTTATTTACTGTCTTGCACTCTATATCGAAAAACACAAAAAAATTAGTTACTTGCATTTACTTTATCTAGTTTGCTTTATTTACTACTGCTAAAATGGCTACCCCTGAAAATACTAAGTTGTGTGACTTCACAGCCACAAATAATAATGATTTCTTATGCACACCTATTGCTCCACCTGCTACTACAGCAGAATTCTTTGAAATTAAACCTGCTTTACTGAATCTTGTTATGCGAGAGAAATTTTCTAGTGTTAGTTCTGATGATGCTTCTGCCCATCTCAATAACTTTGTTGAATTGTGTGAAATGCAAAAGTATAAAGATGTAGATGGTGACATTATAAAATTAAAATTGTTTCCTTTCTCATTAAGAGGAAGAGCTAAAGATTGGTTGCTATCTCTCGCCTAAGAATAGTATTGATTCATGGACTAAATGCAAGGATGCTTTTATTGGTAGATATTATCCCCCTGCTAAAATTATATCTTTGAGGAGTAGCATAATGAATTTTAAACAATTGGATAATGAACATGTTGCTCAAGCTTGGGAAAGAATGAAATCTTTGGTTAAAAATTGCCCAACCCATGGACTGACTACTTGGATGATCATCCAAACCTTTTATGCATGATTGAATTTTTCTTCGCGGAACCTATTGGATTCAGCTGCTGGAGGTACCTTTATGTCCATCACTCTTGGTGAAGCAACAAAGCTCCTTGATAATATGATGATTAATTACTCTGAATGGCACACGAAAAGAGCTCCACAAGGTAAGAAGGTAAATCATGTCGAAGAAACCTCTTCCTTGAGTGATAAGATTGATGCTATTATGTCTATGCTTGTGAATGATAGGACTAATGTTGATCCTAATAATGTTCCGTTAGCTTCATTGGTTGCCCAAGAAGAACATGTTGATGTAAACTTCATTAAAAATAATAATTTCAACAACAATGCTTATCGGAACAATTCTAGTAATAACTATAGGCCATATCCTTATAATAATGGTAACGGTTATGGTAATTCTTATGGGAATTCTTACAACAATAATAGGAACACACCCCCTGGACTTGAAGCTATGCTTAAAGAATATATTAGTACACAAACTGCTTTTAACAAATCTGTTGAGGAAAAGCTCAATAAAATTGATATTCTCGCTTCTAAGGTTGATAGTCTTGCCTCTGATGTTGATCTTTTAAAATCGAAAGTTATGCCTAATAAGGATATTGAAAATAAAATTGTTACTACAGCAAATGCCATCCAAGTTAGAATTAATGAGAATATAAGATTGATGGCCGAATTGCATGCTAGGTGGGAAAGAGAAGAAAATGAAAAACTAGCTAAAGAGAATAATGTAGCTAAAGTTTGGACTATTACCACCACTAGTAATGTTAATGATTCACATGTTGCTGCAACTCCTACTATTAATGGTCGAATAATTGGTGTTGGCAATGTCACTACTCCTAGTACAAAGCGTGCAAAATTGCCTGAAACTGCTAAAACTGCTGAAACTGCCTGTGATAAAACTGCTGAAATTTTTTCCAACATTGGGGATGATGATCCCATTGCTGTAGATCATAATGGTTTAGACTTTGATGATTGCCACATCCCTGAAGTCATAAATTTCTTACAAAATCTTGCTAAAAGTCCCAATGCTAGTGCTATAAATTTGGCTTTCACAAAACATATTACAAATGCTCTCATAAAAGCTAGAGAAGAGAAACTAAAACTTGAAACTTCTATTCCTAGAAAGCTAGATGATGGTTGGGAGCCCATCATTAAGATGAAGGTCAATAACTTTGATTGTAATGCTTTATGTGATCTTGGTGCAAGTATTTCCGTTATGCCCAAGAAAATTTATAATATGCTTGACTTGCCACCATTGAAAAATTGTTATTTGGATGTCCCCGTTGATTTTGTTGTCTTGGATATTGAATGCAATGCATCTTGTCCCATTATATTGGGAAGACCTTTTCTTCGAACTGTTGGTGCTACCATTGATATGAAGGAAGGTAATATTAAATAGCAATTTCCTCTCAAGAAAGGTATGGAACACTTCCCTAGAAAGAGAATGAAGTTACCTTTTGATTCTATTATTAGAACAAATTATGATGTTGATGCTTCGTCTCTTGATGTTACTTGATATACACTTTCTGCGCCTAGCTGAAAGGCGTTAAAGAAAAGCGCTTATGGGAGACAACCCATGTTTTTACTAAAGTATTTTTGTTTAGAATTTGAGTCTTGGAAGTTGTTTACTACTGTAGCAACCTCTCCTTATCTTAGTTTTGTGTTTTGTTGTGCCAAGTAAAGTTGTTGATAGTAAGGTTCATACTAGATTTGGATTGCTGCGCAGTAACAGATTTCTTTGCTGTCGCGAATTTCGACCTGCCTCTCTGTAGGTAGCTCAGAAAAATATGCCAATTTACGTGCGTGATCCTCAGATATGTACGCAACTTTCATTCAATTTGGGAATTTTCATTTGAGCAAGTCTGGTGCCTCGATAAAATCCATCTTTACGGACTGTTCTGTTTTGACAGATTCTGCCTTTTATTTCGCATTGCCTCTTTTGCTATGTTGGATGAATTTCTTTGTTCCATTAATGTCCAGTAGCTTTATGCAATGTCCAGAAGTGTTAAGAATGATTATGTCACCTCTGAACATGTTAATTTTTATTGTGCACTAACCCTCTAATGAGTTGTTTCGAGTTTGGCGTGGAGGAAGTTTTCAAGGATCAAGAGAGGGAAATGATGCAATATGATCAAGGAGAGTGAAAGCTCTAAGCTTGGGGATGCCCCGGTGGTTCACCCCTGGATATTTTAAGAATACTCAAGCGTCTAAGCTTGGGGATGCCCAAGGCATCCCCTTCTTCATCGACAACATTATCAGGTTCCTCCCCTGAAACTATATTTTTATTCCATCACATCTTATGTGCTTTGCTTGGAGCGTCTGTTTGTTTCTGTTTTTGTTTTTGTTTGAATAAAATGGATCCTAGCATTCATTGTGTGGGAGAGAGACACGCTCCGCTGTTGCATATGGACAAATATGTCCTTAGGCTTTACTCATAGTATTCATGGCGAAGGTTGAATCTTCTTCGTTAAATTGTTATATGGTTGGAATTGGGAAATGCTACATGTAGTAATTCTAAAATGTCTTGAATAATTTGATACTTGGCAATTGTTGTGCTCATGTTTAAGCTCTTGCATCATATACTTTGCACCCATTAATGAAGAAACACCTAGAGCTTGCTAAATTTGGTTTGCATATTTGGTCTCTCTAAAGTCTAGATAATTTCTAGTATTGAGTTTTGAACAACAAGGAAGACGGTGTAGAGTCTTATAATGTTTACAATATGTCTTTTATGTGAGTTTTGCTGCACCGGTTCATCCTTGTGTTTGTTTCAAATAACCTTGCTAGCCTAAACCTTGTATCGAGAGGGAATACTTCTCATGCATCCAAAATCCTTGAGCCAACCACAATGCCATTTGTGTCCACCATACCTACCTACTACATGGTATTTCTCCACCATTCCAAAGTAAATTGCTTGAGTGCTACCTTTAAAATTTCCATCATTCGCCTTTACAATATATAGCTCATGGGACAAATAGCTTAAAAACTATTGTGGTATTGAATATGTACTTACGCACTTTATCTCTTATTAAGTTGCTTGTTGTGCGATAACCATGTTTCCTGGGGACGCCATCAACTACTCTTTGTTGAATATCATGTGAGTTGCTGTGCATGTCCGTCTTGTCTGAAGTAAGGGAGATCTACCACTTTAATGATTAGAGCATGCATATTGTTAGAGAAGAACATTGGGCCGCTAACTAAAGCCATGAATCATGGTGGAAGTTTCAGTTTTGGACATATATCCTCAATCTCATATGAGAACACTAATTGTTGCTACATGCTTATGCATTAAAGAGGAGTCCATTATCCGTTGTCTATGTTGTCCCGGTATGGATGTCTAAGTTGAGAATAATCAAAAGCGAGAAATCCAAAATGCGAGCTTTCTCCTTAGACCTTTGTACAGGCGGCATAGAGGTACCCCTTTGTGACACTTGGTTAAAACATGTGTATTGCGATGATCCCGGTAGTCCAAGCTAATTAGGACAAGGTGCGGGCACTATTAGTATACTATGCATGAGGCTTGCAACTTGTAAGATATAATTTACATGATACATATGCTTTATTACTACCGTTGACAAAATTGTTTCATGTTTTCAAAATCAAAGCTCTAGCACAAATATAGCAATCGATGCTTTACTCTTTGAAGGACCTTTCTTTTACTTTTATGTTGAGTCAGTTCACCTATTTCTCTCCACCTCAAGAAGCAAACACTTGTGTGAACCGTGCATTGATTCCTACATACTTGCATACCGCACTTGTTATATTACTCTATGTTGACAATTATCCATGAGATATACATGTTACAAGTTGAAAGCAACCGCTGAAACTTAATCTTCCTTTGTGTTGCTTCAATACCTTTACTTTGATTTATTGCTTTATGAGTTAACTCTTATGCAAGACTTATTGATGCTTGTCTTGAAGTACTATTCATGAAAAGTCTTTGCTTTATGATTCATTTGTTTACTCATGTCATTACCATTGTTTTGATCGCTGCATTCATTACATATGCTTACAATAGTATGATCAAGGTTATGATGGCATGTCACTCTAGAAATTATCTTTGTTATCGTTTACTCGCTCGGGACGAGCAGCAACTAAGCTTGGGGATGCTGATACGTCTCCGACGTATCGATAATTTCTTATGTTCCATGCCACATTATTGATGATATCTACATGTTTTGTACACATTATATGTCGTATTTATGCATTTTCCGGCACTAACCTATTAACGAGATGCCGAAGAGCCACTTGTCTGTTTTCTGCTGTTTTTGGTTTCAGAAATCCTACAAAGGAAATATTCTCGGAATTGGACGAAATCAACGCCCGGGGTCCTATTTTTGCACGAAGCTTCCCGTAAGACCGAGGGGAAAGGAAGTGGGGCCACAAGGCGCCGACACAACAGGGCGGCGCGGCCCGGCCCTTGGCCGCGCGGCCCCGGCGTGTGGGGCCCTCGTGTGGCCCCCGCGTTGCCCTTCCGCCTACTTAAAGCCTTCGTCGCGAAACCCCCGCACCGAGAGCCACGATACGGAAAACCTCACCGAGACGCCGCCGCCGCCAATCCCATCTCGGGGGATTCTCGGAGATCGCCTCCGGCACCCTGCCGGAGAGGGGAATCATCTCCCGGAGGACTCTTCACCGCCATGGTCGCCTCCGGAGTGATGAGTGAGTAGTTCACCCCTGGACTATGGGTCCATAGCAGTAGCTAGATGGTTGTCTTCTCCTCATGTGCTTCATTGTCGGATCTTGTGAGCTGCCTAACATGATCAAGATCATCTAGTAATTCTATATGTTGTATTTGTCGGGATCCGATGGATAGAGAATACTATGTTATGTTGATTATCAATCTATTACCTATGTGTTGTTTATGATCTTGCATGCTCTCCGTTATTAGTAGAGGCTCTGGCCAAGTTTTGGCTCTTAACTCCAAGAGGGAGTATTTATGCTCGATAGTGGGTTCATGCCTCCATTAAATGCGGGACGATTGACGGAAAGTTCTAAGGTTGTGGATGTGTCGTTGCCACTAGGGATAAAACATTGATGCTATGTCCGAGGATGTAGTTATTGATTACATTACGCACCATACTTAATGCAATTGTCCGTTGTTTTGCAACTTAATACTCGGAAGGGGTTCGGATGATAACCCGAAGGTGGACTTTTTAGGCATAGATGCATGCTCGGATAGCGGTCTATGTACTTTGTCGTAATGCCCAATTAAATCTCACAATATTCATCATATCATGTATGTGCATTGTCATGCTCTCTTTATTTGTCAATTGCCCGACTGTAATTTGTTCACCCAACATGCTATTTATCTTATGGGAGAGACACCTCTAGTGAACTGTGGACCCCGGTCCATTCTTTTACATTGAATACAATCTCTCGCAATACTTGTTCTACTTGTTTTCTGCAAACAATCATCATCCACACTATACATCTAATCCTTTGTTACAGACAAGCCGGTGAGATTGACAACCTCACTGTTTCGTTGGGGCAAAGTAGTTTGGTTGTGTTGTGCGGGTTCCACGTTGGCGCCGGAATCCACGGTGTTGCGCTGCACTACATCCCGCCGCCATCAACCTTCGACGTGCTTCTTGACTCCTACTGGTTCGATAAACCTTGGTTTCTTACTGAGGGAAACTTGCTGCTGTACGCATCACACCTTCCACTTGGGGTTCCCAACGGGCGTGTGCTTTACGCGTCATCAACCCGGCATCCCGGGGATTTAACAGATTGTCTTTGCAAAAGCAAGTTACATGGACAGATAAATTTAGGCGCCGGCTGGAGGAGGACCAGCCGGAGGAGCTTTAGGCGCGGCTTCCATCTCAATCTCTTCGTCTTCGGATTCCTCATCCGATTCCGGCGGAGGCGGATGAGGGTCACGGATGAAGATGCCCTTATCGACGAAGTCGGCAATGGCACAGGCGCGAGCAAGCCGAGCAGTCTTGTTTTCAGCAGGAAGCTTGCCCTCCACTTCGGCTCGCCGGTACTCCAGCTGGTCGAGGCTGACCTCGTTGTACCAGGAAAGCACAAACGACAGCGCCATGTCGGCTCCGGCGCGCGCGGCCGACTCCTTCCAGTCAAGGAAGTGGTCAGGCACCGTCTCCAGCCACTTGATAAGATTAGATAGCTCCCCCAGCAGCGTCTCAGTCGGCCAGAGCAGCCGGTACAGCTCCTCGGCCGCCTTCCGCAGCTCCCAGCCCAACATGGTGATCGGCTCCACGCGGGCGGCCATGGACGCCAGGTAGTCGTCCATGGAGAAGCAGTCGGAGCTCTCCTCCCCAGTAGCCTGCCGGCGTTCCTCCCGCGCCCTGCCGGCCGCCGCTAATGCCGCCGCCTGCGCCTCCGGGAAAGCGGCTGCAAGAAATTAAAAATCAGGTTAAAAATCCGAAAGTCCGACTGACAGCAGCTGGCAGACGCCTGCCAACTGAGTCAGCCGCGAGCCGGGGAAAGGACAGAAAAATGCAAAATTTCAAAGTAAAGAAAAGACTAGCGGCAGCCGGGAAGAACCGACTGCCCCCAGCCTGAAGATGGAGATATCGAAGTCTCAGAAAAAGAAAAGACTGGCGGCAGCCGGCAAGAACCGACTGCCCCGAGCCTGAAGATGGAGATATCGAAGTCTCAGAAAAAGAAAAGACTGGCGGCAGCCGGCAAGAACAGACTGCCCCCAGCCTGAAGATGGAGATATTAAAAGAAATGGTTTCAGCTGCCGCCTGCCAGCTCAAGCCGCCAGCCGGCATAGGGAACGGAGGAAAACCAAAAACTCACCCGCCAAGCCGCGGTCGAGCGAGCTAATCTGATCCACCCACCGCTTGGCGGTGGCAGACAACTCCGCAGACTTGGAGGTCACCTCTTGTCGAAGCGCCAGGCGCTGCTTGTCCACCTCCTCCAGCCGCCGGCTGAGGTCCTCCACCTCCTTCCGCCCGGTCTCCTTTGCAGCACTGAGCGCGGCGGCGTGGTCGGATTCGAGCCGGCGCAGCCGCTCCAGCTCCCCGCTAGTCTCTTGCGCCTTGGCGGTGACAGCCGCGGCCGCCTCCTCAGCCTTGGCACAACGCTCACGGGCAACTCGAAGCTCCTCCTCCAGCTGAGGAACCCGTGCGGCAACAGCTGCAAACAAAAGCCGTCAGCCGACTAAAACAAGAAGCTATAATAAAACACAAGAAGAAATTGTACCTTTGGTGGCCTCCAGCTCGCGGGCCATGTCGGCCAGCTCGTTCTTGGCCTTGTGGTAGCTGACCACAACGCGGTTGTACAGGTCAGTCCGCCTGTCCGACACCATCTGAAGGAAAGAAGAAGATAAGTGGTTAAGCGAAACCCGGACCGGCTCCAAGCAGCCGGCCCATGCCTCGGAGGGCTACCAGGACAATACCAAAGTAAAGAAAAGAAAAAAAAGATAGCACGGTTATGTACTAACCTTCTCAGCCGCCTCCAGTCGCGCCAGGCGGGCCTCAGTCTCGTCAGCCTGCCTCTTGGCCATGGCGCGGAAGCCGGAGAAGAACATCTCCACTTGCGCCACACCCGGCCGGCCTTCTCGACTGGTCACCTCGCAGGCGTCCGCCTGGTGCCAGTCCTTCTCCATGGTGGCGGCGGAACCAAGGCTGGATGTGGGGACAGACACCACATTCAGCAGCTTGGCGGCCTTGGTAACATGAAGACCTAAGGGCGCCTGCGCCGCGCCCTCCGTCACCACCAGCGCCCTGGCATCGCCGTCAGTAGTGCGCGTCGGCTCCTGTTCCGCCGACTCACCTCGTGTCGGCTCCTGCCCCACCGGCTCATCTCTCGCCGGCTCCGAAGATGGAGGCGGCGCAGTTGAAGGTGTTGGCCCCGTGGGGACAGTGGAATCGAGCACAGGCGGTGCCTCATCTGAGCCCGCATCCAAGACGACCACCTCGGGCGCAGCCCCGCCGGCTCCGGCTGCAGGAGGCACGACTCCGCCCGGTCCGGCCGCGCCTGACGAACCCCTGCCGGCTTCAGTCACAGGGTCCACGAGCCGGGCGCGGCGCGGGAACATATCATCAAGGGTAGGCTGGCCGGCGCGACGAGCCGGCTCGCCCCGAATGCCAGAAGAGGCTGCACCTGGCGAAGGTGCAGCTGAAGAAAGACCCGCCCCCGTAGCAGGCGGCGGGACGACATGTGGCGTACGTGGGCGCGATGGCGGCGGCGGATTCGGCTCCCTGACCTGCCGTGGCATGCCCAAGTCCGCTCCAGGGTCCGAGCTGGAGCCGGCAATATAAGTGAATTTGATGGGAGCACTGAAGCAAATAAACAGAAAGAAGATGAATAAAAGAGGAAAGAAAAGGAATCAAACAAGGCGGTAAAGAAGAGAACTTACCCGGCTGCCTCAGGAACCGGCATCGGGCCCACCCGGCGCAGTTTCTTCGCCCTCGCCTCAAGCCGGGCGGTGCTTCGCTCAGTCAACCGCTTCCGCCCTTGAGGCGCTGCCGTAGAAGAAGACGCGGTAGCAGGCGGCCTCGCCGCTAGCAGCACCGCACGGATGGGCGCCGAAGAGGCCGGCACATCCGGCTCCGGCTCCTCCTCGTGCGGCTGCGGAGATGGGGGCGCATCGTCCTGCCCTTGGTCGGGCGCCTCCAAGTTCTCGTCGTCGCCGGCTTCGTTAGCCGGGTCGACGTGATCCGCCGCCCACTCCTTGTGCGCCAGATCGCCATCCTCAGCCTGCTGCCAGGCAAAATTCTGCAGCAATAGCAAATAAGTCAAGTCGGCCTCGCAGCCGCAAGCCGGAAGTCGGCCAACTTAAAAGAAACTCACCGCAGGCGGCAGATCCCGCCGGTGGTAAGGCGGCAGCCCCCAGTTCCAGTTCTACGGCAGCTTCGCCTGAGAGATGTTGTTGACCCGCCGAGTGACTTGGGCCTTGGAGAGCTCCAGCTTCGACGTCCGGGTCGGATCGAGCCGGCCGGACATGTGACAGATCTTGTGGGGGCGCGACTGAAGCGGCAACACCCGGCGGGAAGCGTAGCAACAGAGGAGGTCGGCTGCCGTCAGCCGCTCGGAGGTGGTGCATTCGTGGAGGTAGTTCCAAAGGGCGGTCACCTCCGCCTCCGGATCAGCCGGCCTGTAGTTGGTGCCCCAGTTCTTGTGGGCAGCCGGAGGCGCCGGATCGTACTCCGGCAAGTTCATCCAGTCGAACGCCGGGTTTGAATTTCTCACGTAGAAGAATGACTGCTGCCACTTCTTCACGGAGTCGATCGTGGGAATCTTCGGGAAGGGCGTGCCTTGGCGGGAGTAGATGGAGGCGGACCCGCAGGCTCGTAGGCTGCCGTCGGCCACTTGGGCCTTCAAGTAGAACAGCCGGCACCAGAACTCCACATCCGGCCACAAGCCGGCGTAGCCCTCCATGAAGGCCACGTAGCAGCTCAGCTGCACCATCGCGTTGGCCGGCAGGTGATGCGGCTGGAGGCCAAAGAATTCCAGAAACCGTCGAAAGAAGGGCGAAGCCGGCAGCCCAAATCCGCGGTCGAAATGCGCGCCGAAGACGACGCGTTCGCCGGGCTCTGGATCCGGCTGGATCTCCTCCCCTGCATCCCGCGTCACCACCCCCGGCGGGATCCGGCGGAGGCGGACGAGGCGCTCGATGTCGTCCTCCCTCATGTAGGAGCCTTCCCACGACCCGCTGGGAGGCGCCATCGTCGTCGTCGAGGAAGAAGAGGAAGAGGACCAGTCGAGGTCGAAGGGCGAAGAAGAACCGTTCCTCGCCGGAGGAGAGCGCGGTGGCGACGAGCGTACCGTCGAAACGCGGGGCCCCGTGGCGTTGGCTTGGCGCGCGGACGGCTGCCGGGCGGCAAAGGGGTGCGGCCGCGCTTGGTCGCCGGAGTTCGCCAGGAGGTCACCGAAGAAGAAGTGGCAGCGTGCGGAAAAACGCTCAAGCGAAGGAGAGAGAGAGAGCTTGGGCGCAGAAACGAAGTGAGCAAGAAGGGTGCTTCGGTACCGCCCCAGGGACATTTATAGCTGCCTGCCGCGCCTGATGCGCCGCCACGTGGCGATCGTGGGCCACGATGGGGATTAATTGCGCCATGACTTCTACCATGACCGCAGCGGTTACTGGAAACGGCCACACCACGTCCCCCACGACCGCACCAGATCCGGAGGAGACATTGATGTGACTAGACGAAGCGACGGCAGGGACCAACCGTCAGACCAGTCAAGTCGGGCACAGAGCCCGAGGCGGCGGAGACTCCGGCGCACCCAAGCCGGAGCCGGACATTAAATTCAATCCGGCCCCAAACTCTCTCAGCAAGACGGAGACATCATCAACACTTGTAAAAAAGCAAAAGCTGCAGAAGCGAAAATAGCGTCCGGCTAGAAGCAGTCGGAAGAAGCGAGCGGGATGAGGGCGCAGCCGGCTGAACAAAAATCTTCAGTCGGCCCCTCCGAGTGCCGCTGAACACATTCAAGAGATATCTAAAAGCCAGGGAAACCTGCCTAGGTCCCTCTTAACGCAGGACCTTGCCAGCTTCGGGGGCTAATGTCGGGGGGAAGACCCCGGGTAGGGCAATGGACGCAGAGCAGCCGGCTTGAGGTTGGCCGGCTGGCGGCACAGGCCGGCTGAGGAGCAGCCGGCTGAAGCCGTGGCCGGCTGGCTCTAAGTCCTAGTCGGCCTGGCTACGGCCTTCTGCGCTGTGGCTGGGCCGGCTTCTACAAGCCATATCCGACTAGGGTTTATACTCTAGACCGACTCGAGGCTGGCGAGTCTTACATGAGAAGGAACTGGGTAGGTGGTCCGGGTTCAAAGGTCCACGCTGACCTCATCTCCCGTAAAGCGCGGGGCACTGTGGAGCAATAGTGCCACGCGGCGGACAGGCCATCATGGCGTACGTCGGTCCGTACCGGCTACAGGGCATGATGGCGACAGAGACACCTCCTCGCCATACCGCTGACTCCGGCAGGCGGATGGGACAGGCCATGAGGCCTCAACGGCTCCTGACGTCAACGCCTCGGGAAGGAGCAGAAGCTGAAGCCGGACAGTCGGCCACTAGACTATAGGGACTTCTATGTAAAGTGCCAGTGCCTATATAAGCTGGGCTACCCCCCTCGTGCGAGGGATCGATCATTCTCACTTCATTCTAGTCTTAGCGCTACTCGTGGAGAGAGACCTTTCGTCTACCTTAGCCTCCACAAGCAGCCGGATACAGCTCAAGGAGCACCATTGTACTGTGTGATTACCATATACACTCATAGCAGGAGTAGAGGTGTTACCTCCATCGGAGGGCCTCGAACCTGGGTACGTCGCCGTGTCGTTCGTGCCCATACCCGCATCCGGATACAGCCGTGAGACCACTAGGAACCACTTCGATTAGCCACCCTATGGCATATGTCGTGACGATACCACGACACCATAGCCATCAGGATGGTTGCATACGGAGCACTTGCCGCTACACATGACGACTACCTTCGCATGAGTGAGTGTACTGCCATTGGGTGCATTTACAAGTTTTGTCGAGCCGTGGTAGGGAAGTTTGGCAAATACTAATTGAGAGGGCAAACTGAAGAAGAGACAACAAAGATCATTACCTAAAATGCAGCGAGAGGATTCCCTGGGATGTTTGGAAGCATCAATTGTATGCACTGGTCATGGAAGAACTACCCGTTTGCTTGGCAAGGTATACATAAAGGGCGTCAAGGATATTGTAGTGTGGTGCTTGAAGCTATGGCAGATTATGACATCTGGATTTGGCATTCTTTCTTTGGCATGGCGAGATCACACAATGGCATCAACGTGCTGCAGCGGTCTCTGGTGTTCAACAAACTAGTGGAAGGTCATGCTCCACCATGCAACTATGAGATCAATGTCCATCACTATACCAAAGGATATTATCTACACGATGGTATATATCCAAAATGGCCGACTTTTATCCAAATAATCCCGGTGCCATCAGGTCAGAAAATTGCCACTTTTCTTCGCGATAGGAAGCTTGCAGGAAGGATGTCGAGCGGGCATTTAGTGTGCTTCAAGATTAATTTGCTATTGTTCGGTACCCTGCTCTAAGCTGGTCTCACGGCCAAATGTGGGAGGTGATGCAAGCTTGTGTGATCATGCACAACAAGATCATCGAGGATGACCGCAAGAATAGGGCCACGACACATGTTGGTCCCTATGAGTGTCAAGGCCCTCTTGCAGAGATTGATCATGAGGTGCATGCATATTTTGTTGATTTCCTTGCCATGCACGCGGAGATCCGTGACATCAATATTCAGGAGCAACGTTAACATGATCTTGTTGAGCATCTGTGGAGGGTTAAAGGATTATCAGCAAATGCAACGGCGCCTTGATCTAGCCCAAATTTTATTATATTTGTTTAGTTTCTTATTGTTTGTTGTATTTTAATTTGAAAACAATTTAGCAAACATATTTATTTGTATGCAATGTTTAATAAAATAGTTGTGTATTAAAATACTCTAACAAAAAAGTAGGGTCTCGTTTGGGGCGCGCAACTGGGTAGCGACATCCCCCAAATGCGGCATGAAACAACAACGTCCACCAAACGCTCGATCCGGCGCAATTTGGGGGACGCTTTGGGGGACGTGATTGAAGATGCTCAGCGTTAGTGTTATGCATGTGTGTTTCACCATTAAGATTTATAATAACTTATCCATCGTACATGGAGTATGGTCATAATTTGAACAACTCATTGCTTTTATTTGACTAGAGCAAACTATTATTTATAATAAATCTCAAGGGCTAGGTAGAATGCCAACGATGAACGTAATAACAATTTATTTTGTTTGAGACGTGCATTGTTACCACATTCCTTGTCAGTCAGTTAGGCCATTGTATTCTTGTATTGTGTTGTATTGTATGACATCTCATACCAACAAATATGGTACACATACCCAAGAATTACATTGTGTGATCAATCAAAAAATACATTCATAACATGTATATCATCTATATACACTTGAGCTAGACTTTCTAGTATTTTCTTTCTTTTTGCCAAAATCTTTTGTATTTTTTCTTTCGACTTTCCTCATATTTCAGAAAACACTCAACATCAATAACTTCTAGGTTTGTTGGTCAAATACCAATAACCTCGAGGTTCGTACTTTAAAGTTGATCATCACATGATAAGTGTTCCGGATTTCACTATTAGTAATCTTTTAATGTGATGAATCATTTCACTCGCAATTTTATCCATCAAATCATGAAAACTTCATGATGAAGCCACTATGGTTTATTTGTGGATACATGAATAATGTTAGTGCCCAAATAGTTGGAGGATCAGGACACCCAGCGTATTCAACCTTCGTACATTCCCATAAAATTTATGAGTTTATGTAGTCTCACTAAATTATATTATATCATCTTGTAATAAGGTCTTAGATATCACATATATCTCACACCTTGCTTATTTGTAAAAACAAACTTTCCAGCTCCTTACTTTTGAAATGGATTTGAACATCAAGTTTCACGAAGACAAGATAATTTTAGATACTAATTGAAACCATTGCTCTTCGAATTAGCAATTTGAGGATTACCAAAAGTTTGCAATAGGACTTAATCATTTCTTGATTATTTAAAAATACGGTACCAGTCTGTAAAGTTACTTGTCAGATTTAACAGCGTTTCTATCTCAATTACAAGACTAGCGCATGGTACATACTGGATGCCAATTCTATAAAATTAATTCAAAATACAATTCAGACTGTGTTCAGGATAATTAGTTCAAGTTTTAATCAAATTACTAATGAACTCCCACTTAATTCAACATCCCTCATCGTTGTTTAGTGGCACACGATCCAAATTCACTACACCAAGTCCGATCATCACGTGAGATGATGTAGTTTCAGTGGTGCACATCAACGTGTTCATCATATCATCTATATGACTCGTGTTCAACCTTTCGGTTTCTGTGTTCCGGGGCCATGTTTGTACATGCTAGGCTCGTCAAGCAAACTCAAGTATTTTCACGTGTGCAACATGGCTTACACCCGTTGTATCTGAATGTAGAGTCTATGACATCCGATCATCACGAGATGCTTCAAAACGACTAACTTTTGTAACGGTGCATACGAGGGGGGAACACTTTATTATCTTGATATTAATGTGAGGGATCATCTTATAATGCTACCATCGCGATCTAAGCAAAATAAGATGCATAAAAGGATAAACATCACATGCATGGATAATGTGATATGATATGGCCTTTTCTTCTTGTGCCTTTGATCACCATCTCCAAAGCACACGAGCATGATCTCCATCATCACCAACACTGCCCCAAGGTCCATGGCGCCGCTTCATGGTTGTCCACCATCCATAGAAACTATTACAACTACTAACTCATAGTAATGAAATAAAGCTATTACATGGGGATTGACACGCATGTCATGAAACAATAAGGACAACCATTAGGCTCCTGTCGGTTGCCATATTACAGTAAGGATCATCTCTTACATAAAATATAAACATAATCACATAATGACCATATCACATCACATGCCCCTGCAAAAACAAGTTAGACGCCTCTAATTTTCTTTGCATTTTTTACGTGGCTTGGGGCTTTCGAATAAGATCCGATCTTACCTACGAACAAGAACCACAAAGCTGATACAAGTGTTATGAAGTGCAGATTGTAAATTGGATCTTAACTATGGTGAGAGAGACAGACACCCGCAAAGCCACTTATGCAATACAAGTTGCATGTCAAGTGTGGAGCAGGTTTCATGTGAGCGGCCATGTATGGTTAGCCCAGGATGCTTCATCCCACCACCCCGCAAGATGCAAAGTACATGAAAAGAAAATTACAAAAAAATCATCAACACCCACAAAACCATCGTGTTCTACTCGTGCAACAAATCTACGCATAGACCTGGCTCTGATACCACTGTTGGGTTCGTTGCATAGAAAAAAAATCTACCGCAAAGACGAATAAAACCAAGATCCAATCTATGGAAAAGTCAAGATCTAATCTATGAGATCGGAGCAGCACGAAAGAAGAGAGACTAACCCTCGAAGATCCAAAGCCTTAACGAGATCAGATCTCGTGGTTGATGTAGATGATCCTTCCGATGCTGCAATCCAGCAGCACTTCCATACTCGGTGTTCCAGCGGGCAGCAGAGGAGTAGATCCCCTCGGAATCCCAGCAGCACGACGGCGTGGTGGTTTTGGTGGAGGAGAATTCCTGCAGGGCTTCGCCTAAGCCGGAGCAGGAGAAACTAGGAGGGAGGAGAGGTGGCAATTAGGGTTTTAGATGGGGGGCTATGGCCGGCTACCCCTCCCCTCTTTAATACTGGGGGGTCATCTAGGGTTGCCCCCCTTGCGCAAACCCATCTAGGGCCGGCGAAAGAGGGAGGGGGATCTTTCCTCCCCCCAAGCCTTTCATATTTTAGGGTTTCCCCTAAAACCCTAGGGGGTTGGCCAGCCTGGGCCTTGAGGGCTGGTGCGCCTGGCCCATTTGGGCTGGGCTGCACTCCCTCGGCTCAGGTGGCCCCTCCCGGAGTCGTGGTCCCATGGGTGGCCCCTCCGAAACCTTCTAGAAGCTTCCCGGTCTTTCACCGGAAAGTTCCAGAACTTTTCCGAACCCCGAAAAATAACTTGCCTTATATGAATCTTATTCTCCGGACCATTTCGGACCTCCTCGTGATGTCCTGGATCCCATTCGAGACTCTGAACAATATTCGGTCTCCAACTCATATTCCATATCTACTATACGACATCGAACCTTAAGTGTGTCACCCTACGGTTCGTGAACTATGCGGACATGATCGAGACACCTCTCTGATCAATAACCAATAGCGGGACCTAGGGATCCATAATGGCCCCATATATTAAACGATGACTTCGTGATCGAATAAACCATTAACATACGATACCGATTCCCTTTGTTGCATGATGCTTTACTTATCCGAGGTTCGATCATCGGTATCTCTATAGCTAGTTCAACCTCGTTACCGATAAGTACCCTTTACTCGTACAGTGGTATGCCATCTCTTGTGACCTTGTCACATGCTTGCAAGCTAATTAGATGACATTCCACCGAGAGGGCCCAGAGCATATCTATCCGTCATCAGGATGGACAAATCCCACTCTTGATCCATGCGCTTCAACTCATAACTTCAGAATACTTAATCCCATCTTTATAACCACCCATTAACGAAGTGGCGTTTGATATGATCAAAGCACCCATCCAGTGTAAGTGATTTACAAGATCTCATGGTCGAAGGATTAGGTTACTATGTATCGAAAGCTTATAGAAAAACGAACTTAATGACTTGTGATACGTTGCAAACTTATCTATAATTTATGATCCTCCATGCTTGTTTTACACCAATTTCTATATGTTTTGTTTACACTTCGTTGCATTGTTATACATTTTCCGACACTAACCTATTGACAAGATGCCACAGTGCCAGTTCCATGTTTTCTGCTGTTTTGTATTTCAGAAAAGTTGTACAAGAAATATTCTCGGAATTGGACGAAACAAAAGCCGAAGTTCCTATTTTACCGTAACAAAGACGGAGTCCAGAGGAGAGTCGGAGAAGCGCCACGGGGCGGCCTCACCTGCACTTGGCGCGGCCCAAGCCCTGGCCACACCATGGGGTGGTGTGGGCCCCACAAGCACCCACCGACCTCGCCCTTCCGCCTATTTATTCACGATCTCAGGAAAAAACTAAAGACCCAAGCCTCCATCCACGAAAAGTTCCGTCGCGGCCGCCATCGCCGACCCTAGCTTGGGAGGTTATAAAGCTCTTCCCAGCACCCTGCCGGAGAGGGAGATCATCACCGGAGGCTTCTACATCGCCATGCCCGCCTCCGAAGTGATGCGTGAGTAGTTCATTTCTAGACTACGGGTCCATAGAAGTAGCTAGATGGTTGTCTTCTCCAATTTATGCTTCATGTTTAGATCTTGTGAGCTGCCTATCATGATCAAGATCATCTTTATGTAATGCTACATGTTGTGTTTGCTGGGAACCGATGAATAATGAATACTATGGTTGACATCAATTATATACTTGTCATATGTTATTTGTGATCTTGCATGCTCTCCGTTGCTAGTAGATGCTTTGGCCAAGTAAATGCTTGTAACTCCAACAGGGAGTATTTATGCTCGATAGTGGGTTCATGCCTCTAGTAATCTAGAAGAGTGACAATAACTTCTAAGATTGATGTTTTGTCTAACGATAATTCTATTGTTTACTTTACACACATTTCTTAATGCGATAATCTATTCCTTGCAACTTAATACTGGAAGGGGTTCGGATGATAACCGGAAGGTTAGTCATGGACGTAGTTGGATTACGGTCTATGTATTATGTTGTAATGCTCAAACGAATCTCATAGTAATCATCTTGTCATGTATGGTCTTTATTCTGTCAATTGCCCAGCTGTAATTTGTTCATCCAGCATGATATTTATCTTTATGGAGAGACACCTCTAGTGAACTGTGGACCCTGATCCTTTCTTTTACACTGATAAAATAATCATGTTTTGTTTACTTACTGCAAACACGGTTATCTTTAATTCCACTGCAAACAAACATCTCTTTCCACACTATACAGTTAATTCTTTGTTTTCAGCAAAACCGGTGAGATTGACAACCTCACTGTAAGTTGGGGCAAAGTAGTTTAGTTGTGTTGTTTGCAGGTTCCACGTTGTTGCTGACGCCGGTAGTGCGCCCTACCACAAGTCAGCTAGCAACACCTTCTGAAGTCACGCCTTTCTCCTACTGGTCGATTAAACTTTGGTTTCTTACTAAGGGAAAACTTGCTATTGTGCTCATCATGCCTTCCTCTTGGGGTTCCCCAACGGTGTGCAATTTGCGCTCATCAAGCTACTTTTCTGGCGTCGTTGCCGGGGAGAAAGAGGATTTGTGCAAGAGGAGTCTCTCATCTCCAATCTCTTTACTTTGTTATTATTTTTCTTAGTTTATTTTACTTTGTCTTGTTTGCTTCATTATATCAAAAACACAAAAAAATTAGTTTCTATTATAGCTTTTATTTCTGTTGTTCTATTTTAATCTTGCTAAAATGGGTACTCTTGAAAACACTAAGTTGTGTGACTTTACTAGCACAAACAACAATATTTGTACACATGTTGCTCCACTTACTCCTGAAGCAGCTTTCTATGAAATTAAACCTGGTTTGGTAAATCTTGTTATGAGAGAGTAATTTTCTAGTGTTAGTAATGATGATGCTGCTTCCCACCTTAATAATTTTATTGAACTTTGTGAGATGCAAAAGTATAAAGATGTAGATGGTGACATTATTAAATTGAAATTGTTTCCTTTCTCTTTGAAATGGAGAGCTAAAGATTGGTTGCTATCTTTGCCTAGAAATAGTATTGATTATTGGATTAAATGCAAAGATGCTTTCATTGGAAAATATTATCGTCCTGCTAAGATTATATCTTTGAGAAGTGACATAATGAAATTTAGACAATTTGATAATGAACATGTTGCTCAAGCTTGGGAAAGAATGAAATCTTTGGTAAAGAATTGTCCCACTCATGGGCTCACTACTTGGATGATGATCCAAACTTTTTATGCATGACTGAATTTTTGTTCAAGAAACCTTATGGATTCAGCTGCTGGAGGTACCTTTATGTCTATTACTTTGGGGGCTGCAACAAAACTCCTTGATGATATGATGATAAATTATTCTGAATGGCACACCAAGAGAGCTCCACAAGGTAAGAAGGTAAATTCTTTTAAAGAAACCTCCTCCTTGAGTGATAAGATTGATACCATTATGTCTATGCTTGTTAATGGTAAAGCACATGTTGATCCAAATAATATTCCGTTAGCTTCTTTGGTTGCTCAAGAAGAGCATGTTGATGTGAACTTCATTAAAAGCAATAATTTTAACAACAATGCTTATAGGAATAATTTTGGTAGTAACAATTATAGGCCATATCCTTATAATAATGGTAATGTTTATGACAATTCTTATGGTAATTACTATAGCAACAATAGAAGTGCACCCTCTGATCTTGAAGTCATGCTTAAGGACTTTATTAGTAAACAAACTTCTTTTAATAAATCTGTTGAGGAAAAGTTTGGCAAAATTGATGTTCTTGCTTCTAAAGTTGAAAGCCTTGCTCTTGATGTTGAACTTCTTAAATTAAAGGTTATGCCTCATGATGTTAAAGAAAGCAAAACTTTGAATGACATTCAAGTTAGAATTAATGGCAATGTTAGGATGTTGGCCGAATTGCATGCTAGGTGGGAAAGAGAAGATGAAATTGCTAGAAATAATAATTTGACTAAAGTTTGTACCATCACCACCACTAGTAATGCTGAAGTATAAAATTCTTGCAAACCTCCTACTATTAATGGTAAAATAACTGGTGTAGGAAAAGTCCCCACTATTTCTACAAAATTTCCTAAAACCACTGAAACTATTTCTGATAAGAGTGCTGAAATTTTTTGGAGTATGGGAGACAATAGTCCTTTTACCTTTGATAATAATGACTTTGATTTTGATGATTGAAATATGTCTGAAGTAATTAAGTTCTTACAAAATCTTGCTATAAGTCCTAATGCTAGTGCTATAAATATGGCTTTTACTAAACATATTACAAATGCTCTCATGCAAATTAGAGAAGAGAAATTAAAACGTGAAGCTTCTATTCCTAGACAGCTAGAACATGGTTGGGAGCCCATCATTAATATGAAAGTAGATGACTTTGATTGCAATGCTTTGTGTGATCTTTGTGCGAGCATTTCTGTTATGCCTAGAAAAATCTATGATATGCTTGATTTGCCACTGTTGGAACAATGTTGTTTGGACATTCATCTTGCTGATATTGCCTAGAAGAAGCGTTTGGGAGAGCTAATAATGTTCTTATTATGGTTAATAATAACTTTTTCCCCGTTGATTTTGTTGTCTTGGATATTGAATGCAATTCTTCTTGTCCAGTTATTTTGGGAAGACCTTTTCTTAGAACTGTTGGTGCTACTATGGATATGAGAGATGGGATTATTAAATATCAATTCCCACTCAAGAAAGGTATGTAAAACTTCCCTAGAAAATTAAAGAAGTCACCTTTTGATTCTATTATTAGAACAAGTTGTTATGTTGATGCTTCTTCACTTGAAAATACTTGATGCTAGCTCTTTTTCTGCGCCTTGCTGAAAGGCGTTAAAAAGCACACTTGGAAGATAACCCATGTTTATTTTTGTAATTTTTCTTTTGTTGAATCTTGTAAGTTATTACCTCTGTAATAACCTCTCCTTACCATTTTTATTCCGTTTTTGTGCCAAGAATAGCCTCTAATAGGAAGAAAGTAAGATTTGGGGAAGTTGATATCCTGAAACAGATTCTGTGTTGTCACCATAAAAATTCGTATTCCCAGCCAGAACGTAATTTTGAGCTGCCAATTTTTGAGCATATGCCCCAGGTTATTATATAACTTTCGTTAGTTGAGCACTTTTCGATCTGAGCAACAGAAGATTTTCGAAAACATCGATCTTTACCTCCTGCTCTGTTTTGACAGATTTCTGCCAGTATTTGCATTTGCCCCTTAATCTCTTTATTTTTGAGTTCTTTTGAGGGAAGATATTTTTGAAGAATTTGATACAGTAGCTAATGTTTTAATGGATGTTTGATATATGTTAGAAATGAACCCAAGTGGATTTGTTATTTTGATTGCACTAATGCTGCTAATAAGAATTGTGTGAAGTTTTGTATGAAGGAAGTTTTCAAGTGTAGGGAGAGAAGAATGATGTAATGAGATGAAGTATGGACAAAAGCTCAAACTTGGGGATGCCCATGTCAACCAAAGAAATATCCAAGAGGTACAAGCGTCTAAGCTTGGGGATGCCCAAGGCATCCCCTCTTCATCAACAAAGCATCAGGTCATCTTTCTAGACGCTATATTTTTATTGCTTCATATGCTATGTGTTGTTCTTGGAGCGTCTTTATTTTTGTTTTTAGTTTTCTTTTGTTTTGTTTGTTGTAGCATATGGTTGGATCCCAGCATATTTGTTTTGGATAATAACACACTCCGTTTTAATTGCATAGAACACTCTAGTTTTCGCTCTTATTGTTCTGCGAGTGTTCTCTTTTGCTAGTACTGCGTTTAGCTCTTGGTTTTCCATTCTTATTTTTTCCAGAGCTTGTTAGTTTTCTTTATTTAGGTATGATTAGCTCTCTGCTCTTTATTGATTATTATCTATGAGAGTTGTTTCAAATAATTTGATTGGTGTTGGAGACGAGTAAAATGTTTCATGCTTATAGTGATGCAAAAGGGAGTTTGTTTAGACTGTGGTATATACTTTGGCATGTCATGTTGGATGTTATTTTCATTATATGCTTAGTAGTTATTGTTGTAGCATGACTTGTTTCAAATATCTGAGAGTGCTTAATGTGCCATTGAAATAATCATGTGTTGTTTCCATCATACAAAGCATAATATTGTGGTATTCTCCTTTGATGCTTTATTGGGTTGACTTGGCACATGTTTACATCATGTTATGGCTACAAACCAGTCACCTAATGCCTCTATGATAATTTAGTTTTTGAATTGTAATATCACTTTTATGCTTTGATTAATAATGTTTTGTCGCTATGCATGATTATGGCCATTATTGCTCTCTTAGTTGGTCGCTCCCAGTATTTTGCTAGCCTTCACCTGTACAAAGTATGAGCTCTACTCGTGCATCCAACTACCAAAAACCAAAGTTTGCCAATTGTTTCCACCATACCTACATATATGTGGTATTTCACCGCCACTCCAAAGTGAATTGCTTGTCTGCTCCTTTAAACCTTCAAACATTATTACCTGTTTTGTGTTTTGTTTTAGCTCACGAGAAAGTATTGAATGGTTTCTTGTCTTTTCATGACTTCATTCCGTGACGAGAATGAATAATGGGCTGGTCCTTAATATTGCAAAAATATCAAGGCAACTAGGTGCCCATCCCACACAAAATATAAAATAAACAAATAAACAAATAAAGCTCAGCACATTATGTACTGGAGAGATCCTAAATAATGGTGTGCAAATGGAGAACTACATGGGAGCCTCTCTTGAGGTTACTATATGAAAGTATGATAGATAATTTGATGCCATTCGTTGACATAGACATGCATACCTCTCAAAATATATTTTCAACACCTCTATTGTATTCAAAATAAAAAGCTCTAGCACATGAGTAATCTTGCTTCCCTCTGCGCAGGGCCTTTCTTTTACTTTTATGTTAGGTCTTCATCTTCTTACTTTATGCACCAATTAAGAGAGCATAGTTGTCATTCTGAGTATAATGTGCATAGTCCCAAAATTTATTAGGGATTTCTATTTTCGTGCCCTCGGTTCCTTAGTTGTACTCAGTTTTCCCCAGCTCCTTAGTTTTTCCTCAGTTTTACCCAAACTTTTGTCTGAAACCATCACACGTGATGTAACGGCCAGTTGCCCGACGGTTGACCGTTATCTTCTGACTAGTGGGGCCACGTAGAGCCCGCAAAGACACGTCAGACCATCCATCTTTGTTTGACCGTAAGCATCGCCGTATCCCCGACCAAAACGCGAACGAGTGGGGCTTCGGTATATCGAATGACAAGTGGGGCCATGACGCCGATACAAGGGGCAATACACGGGTAGGATTAGATTTTTAAATGGAGCTCTACGGCGATGGCACGGAGGAGGTGGCATGCGGGGTGCCGAGATGAGATCGACGTCCACAATGAACTGCATGAGGCGAGACCAGACGCATTAGATAGATATGAACTAGACGCGTTTAACCATGCAAAGAAGAGAAGAAATGGTCGACGACATCGAAGACTACGTCAAAACTTTGACTGACCGTGTCGGACACGAACACGAGCAATGTAGAGAAAACTAGTGTCTCTCCTTTCGGCGTGTATAGGTGGGTGCTAGGAGAGTGTGGTGGCGAAGGGAAAGACCTCGCGGCGGTCCGTGGCGTCCGAGCATAGCGGGTCGGCGTGGCCGTGCCCACGGCGGCGTGCATGCATGTTCGGCATTGGCATCGGCATGTACGTTCGGCATTGGCCTCGGCGGTATCTCTGGTGTGTCGGTGATCGAATGAGGGGACGGGATTGAGGGTGCATCCCGACGTTGACCTAGCGATGGCGGCGAGCATAGCCGTTTCGACCATGCCGATATCGGCATCGGCATCGTTTGGAGTCCGTGGTGCTCGAATCAAGTTGGGATTTGTTTCTCGTAGGCCAAAATGAATTTGAAACAAGTTTCATGTTGAAGGTTAGGTAACGAAAGTTTGTAACTATCCCAAAATTATACTAGCGCCATGGTGAGGTTCTTTTGATAGAGCTATACGGTTGGGCAAACTTTTTTGACACTTTTTAGATAGGGTTCCTTGTTGTTACACGTATGGCATCATGTATGGAAAATTTGTGGTCATTTGGAGATGTTCGAAAAAATCACTTTGCTTAAGCGCATGCCGTTTCGTCTCGCTGAAACCAGCTTTTCTAACAAGGTGATTTTTTCTACCTTCTCTAAATAACCTCAAATTTCATACAGCTGATCTTCTATACATAGATAGATAGATTGTTTCGTTTTTACATTTTTCGAACTTTTTATTTCCCTTTATAATACCCAATTGATTTTCAGGTCAAAACCTCGAAAAACAGCATCATGTATGGCATCATTTCACCCTAAATTTCAAATTTTCTGAAACTTTCCCTTTTAGATATTCCTTGTTGTTATAGGTATGCCATCATGTATGCCAAACTTGGTTAGGTCTCACCGAAACCAGCTTTTGTAACAAATTAGGTGATGGTTTATCATTTTTTTTGCGTGAAAAGTAATGGCAACAACAAATCGGTGATGGTTTATCATTTTTTTTGCGTGAAAAGTAATGGCTACAACAAATTGTTGATGGTTTATCATTTTTTTGCGTGAAAAGTAATGGCAACAACAAATCGGTGATGGTTTATCATTTTTTTTGCGTGAAAAGTAATGGCTACAACAAATTGTTGATGGTTTATCATTTTTTTGCGTGAAAAGTAATGGCAACAACAAATCGGTGATGGTTTATCATTTTTTTTTGCGTGAAAAGTAATGGCAACAACAAATCGGTGATGGTTTATCATTTTTTTTGCGTGAAAAGTAATGGCTACAACAAATTGTTGATGGTTTATCATTTTTTTGCGTGAAAAGTAATGGCAACAACAAATCGGTGATGGTTTATCATTTTTTTTGCGTGAAAAGTAATGGCTACAACAAATTGTTGATGGTTTATCATTTTTTTGCGTGAAAAGTAACGCCTAAAATAGTTTATAATTTTTAGCGCGTGAAAAATAATACAGAAAACCGCCCTTCAGCATACTTAGAGGGTGGAAGCTAATTAACCGCCAACGAGAGAGAGAGAGGGGTTATCCCGCCCGTTCCCTATATCATACGATCAACGGTCGGCGGGCACGATCCGCGTGACATGGGCTAGACCAATCAGGGCGATGATGCACGTCTCGCGAGAATTTGTGAAGAGAGAGGGCAAAGCTGAGTACTATCAAGAAACCAAGGGCACCTGAGTAGTAAACGAGACTAAGGGATTCAAATTTGAGATTTGAAAAATGGAAAATGTGTGTTTTGTACAATGAAACCCATCTTGGCCTACCTCAAACTATTTGCAATACCAATATACATCAGGTGTGAGAATTGTGGCCTCATTTAGACAAAGTATGATTTGGGGGAAGCTGTTTTGGGAAGGGCTTGTTGTGGAAAACCATGCACCTTCATAGCTACTAGGTGATTTGAGAAGTGGCAATTTGTGGTAAAACTTGATTTATCTATGATTTATCTATGATTTGAGAAGTGGCAATTTGTGGTAAAGACTCCATGAGTAAGTGCCACTCTTTTTAGGATTTTTTTGCACATTAAATGACTCATTTAACTAGTTAATCCCATTTGTTGACTCTCTGTTGACCAGCCACTTGAGGGTAAAACCGAGTATATTGCACTAGCCGATATTAGCACTCGAGGGGAAAATTGAGCACACAAAAAATGCTAGTATAAGACTCGAGGGTATACCCGAGTATATCTAAATTTCCGGGGTTAGACTCGAGGACACGTGCAATTGTTGACGCGTAGACGCGGGTCGCGGTGGAGAAGTCGAGACGTGCAATCGTGGACGCGTGTCGCGTTGCGAAGTCCAAGACGTGCGGACGTGCACCGGTGCACGCGTAGGACGCGGGTCGCATTAACCACCCCTCGCCTTTATAGACGCCTCCTCGCACTCTCTCTCGTCACTCTCACTCGCTCACGCATCGCCAACTCTCTCACGTCCCATCATCTTCTCCAAAGCAAAAAACCCTCTCCCTCTCCCTCTTCCTCTTCCTCCGCCGTAGAGATGGACAAGGAGAATGCCAATCCCATCGTCGAGGTGGGCGCAAAGCGCGACGCCTCCATCTTCGGCGCCGTCCCCTATACGGACGACGACGCCTCCGCCGCCGCCGCCGCCGGTGCATCGGACGCTGCTGCCGCCGGTGGCAGTCAGATCCCGGCGGGATGGGTCGACCCCTACGACCCCGTGCCGTACGTCCCGCCCCGAACCCCTACGACACCTCCCTGGAGGACCCATGGAACGAGGTAACTACGGTTTGCTTCCTTTTTTGTTCCCCATTCCTTTTTGAACCCTATTTTTGCTGGTGTAGATGGATCCGTAGATGGATGAGTATTGGGCTAATATTTGCGCCGATTTTATTCCATTTTGTTTTGATCACTTCTTGATTTCGTTTAAGATTTGGGGTTCGGCTGTTCGGTTAATTTATGCAAGTAATATTGGATCTCAATCAGTTAATTTATGCAAGTAATCATGGGATCTCAATCAGTTATTTTATGCACTAATCAAAAGATATCAACCGTTTAATTTTGCAAATAATCTCGAATGTGTTCAAGTTTAGATCTAGTTCAGATCTAGAATCTGTTTCTTTGCCTATGATGAATGGTTGGGCACAAATTTTTACAGGGAGGGTTCAGCGAACCATTGCTGTGTACAAATCTGTTGTGCATGAGCTTTAGTTCGCTAACACCTTCCCCGTAGATATATAATCATGTCCACTCTAACCGAGGCTGACTCTGTTTTTCTTAACTTTGTTATCATGTACGTTAGTCATCGTTGCAACTCATTCACTAGTTTCCGTTTGATATGGATCAGATGTCTGGCAGCGACGTCGGCAGCGACGAAGAGGAGGAGTACGTCAAGACTCGCCGGGTCTCGCGGAGGCTGCAGGTCGGCCGGTACATCTCCTACTTCGCCAAGGAGGTGTACAGGTGCCCCTTCGCACCAGGAGACTCGGCGCCACGGACTTCAACCGCCTCGTCACGCATGCCGAGAACATCAGCAACACCTTCCCCAACGTCGGCACGACGGTGAACGTCCACTCCTTCCGCGCCAAGCACGGGGCGCTCGGCATGCACCTCCGCAGCTTGCGGCGGGTGGAGATCTCCGCCGGCCGCATGCCTCCGCTCAAGCCCAAGGCTCCCAAGGGGAGCAAGAGCAACAAGTGGAGGCAGAGCCAGATGGGGTAGGCGGAGTCCCTGGACGTGTGCTGCTGCTGCTGCTGCCTCCTAGTTTGTTGTTGGGATCCCTTTGTTGTTAGCTAGGGATCCCTTGTTGTTATGTTAATATGATGGTGCTGTGAAGAACCTGTTACTATGTTGGCTGCTGTGTATGCAGCCTATTATCTATCCATATTATCTAGGGATTATCTATCCCTAGTCTACTATATTTTGTTGGCCGTACTTAGTTTTCTTGATTTACTATGACTGGTGAATTTATCGTACATTATCCCGGAGATTTGCTTCTAGATTTAACTACATACATATGGACCGGAGGGAGTACTAGATTTGCTGCCATATTGGGCAAACAACGAGGGCCAAAAGGCACAAATAATTGAAGAAAGTCAGAAATGCAAGCTTCTCTAGATTTTATACTAATTTGGTGAAAAGGACAGAGAGAAAGAGGGGAAAAAGGTGCACTAAATAATGCCAATTTGGGGCCGAGAGAGACAGAACCCAGCTCCTCGCTCACGTGCAACCAAACGCTTCTCGTCCTGTCCCACGCGGTCCCTTTCTACCAGCCCCACGCGACGCGGGCCCACACGACGCGGCCCCACACGACGCGGCCCCACACGTGACGGAACGGTCAACTAAACGGGAATCCTGCCGTCTGAGTTGCTTCTGCGGGTTTCAGACAAACGTTTGGGGGTAAAACTGAGGAAAAACTAAGGAGCTGGGGAAAACTGAGTACAACTAAGGAACCGAGGGCACGAAAATAGAAATCCCAATTTATTATTGATTGATTCATGATTATGACTTCATAAAGGACAAGCTGAGTACCACTTTGCTATGTTTTCTCTATGCTCATAAACAAGCAGTTGCTTTCAGTGCACTATTATTCATGATCTTTTGTTTGAGTTAATTTTCTTGTTGTAACATAGTTGCTAAGTTCTATTGTTAGAATTGTATCTATCATGCCTATGTTTAGAGTACTTTGATCTCAGCTCACAATGCTTTTACAATAACTTGATCAAGATTTTATTGGCTTCATGTAACCTCAAAAATTATTATTTTTATCACTTACCTACTCAAGGACGAGCAGGAGTTAAGCTTGGGGATGCTGATACATTGCAAACGTATCTATAATTTTTTATGCTCAATGCTTGTTTTACACCAATTTCTATATCTTTTGTTTACACTTCGTTGCACTTTTATACATTTTCCGGCACTGACCTATTGACAAGATGCCACGGTGCCAGTTCCCTAGTTTCTGATGTTTTTTATTTCATAAAAGTTGTACAGGAAATATTCTCGGAATTGGAGGAAACAAAAGTCGAAGTTCCTATTGTACCGTAACGAAGAAAGAATCCAGAGGAGAGATGGAGAAGCACCATGGGGCGGCCTTGCCTGCCCTTGGAGCGGCCCAAGCCCTAGCCGCGCCATGGGGTGGTGTGGGCCCCCAGGCACCCACCAACCTCGCCCTTCCGCCTATTTATTCACAATCTTGGGAAAAACCTAAGGACCCAAGCCTCCATCCACGAAAAGTTCCGTCGTGGCCGCCATTGGCGACCCTAGCTCTCGGGAGGATTCTGAAGCTCTTCCCGGCACCCTGCCGGAGAGGGAGATCATCACCGGAGGCCTCTACATCGCCATGCCTGCCTCCGAAGTGATGCGTGAGTAGTTCATCTCTGGACTACGGGTCCATAGCAGTAGCTAGATGGTTGTCTTCTCCAATTTATGATTCATGTTTAGACCTTGTGAGCTGCCTATCATGATCAAGATCATCTTTATGTAATGCTACATGTTGTGTTTGTTGGGATCCGATCAATATTGAATACTATGGTTGAGATCGATTATATACTTGTCATATGTTATTTGTGATCTTGCATGCTCTCCGATGCTAGTAGATGCTTTGGCCAAGTAAATGCTTGTAACTCCAAGAGGGAGTATTTATGCTCAATAGTGGTTCATTCCTCCAGTAATCTGGAAGAGTGACAATAACTTCTAAGATTGTAGATGTGCTTTTGCTACTAGGGAGAAAACAACAATGTTTTGTCTAAGGATAATTATATTGTTTACTTTACACACATTGCTTAATGTGATAATCTGTTCCTTGCAACTTAATACTGAAAGGGTTCGGATGATAACCGGAAGGTGCATTATTAGTCATAGACGCAGTTGGATTACGGTCTATGTATTATGTTGTAATGCCCAAATGAATCTCATAGTAATCATCTTGTCATGTACGGTCTTTATTATGTCAATTGCCCAGCTGTAATTTGTTCACTCAGCATGTTATTTATATTTATGGAGATACACCTCTAGTGAACTTTGGACCCCGGTCCTTTCTTTTACACTGATAAAATCATCATGTTCTGTTTGCTTACTGCAAACACTGATCTCTTTAATTCCACTGCAAACAAACATATCTTTCCACACTATACAGTTAATCCTTTGTTTTTAGCAAAATCGGTGAGATTGACAACCTCACTGTAAGTTGGGGCAAAGTATTTTGGTTGTGTTGTGTGCAGGTTCCACATTGTTGCTGACGCTGGTAGTGCGCCCTGGCACAAATCATCTAGCACCACCTTCAGAATTCACGCCTTTCTCCTACTGGTCGATACCTTGGTTTCTTACTGAGGGAAAACTTCTAATGTGCTCATCATACCTTCCTCTTGGGGTTCCCCAACAGTGTGCAATCTGCGCTCATCAACTTGATCTTATGGTATGCTTACTATGGGTGTGTGTCCATCACATCATTCTCCTAATGATGTGATCCTGTTATTAATAACATCCAATGTTCATGATCAGGAAACCATAATCATCTATTAATCAACAAGCTAGTTAAACGAGAGGCTTACTAGGGACTCTGGTTTGTTTACAAAACACACATGTATCAATGTTTCCACTTAATACAATCATAGCATGGGAGTAAACATTTATCATGAACACTAAGATATAACAATAACCAATTTATTATTGCCTCTCAGGCATATCTCCAACATATACTTCATTGGTGTACCATCGACAGGGTCCAGATCCGGAAAGCCCAGGTGGCCCATAGATGGGGTGGTGGCACATGGCCCACTGGGCGCCCTAGTTGTCGTTGATTGAAGATAGAAGATGTCCAGCCCAGGAACAAGGAGCTGGATCCAACCCGGCCTACACCTGGAGTCGGATCCATGAAAACCCATGAAGGAAGCCAGGTCCATGACGACAAGTTAGGATTAGGTGGATCCTTGGTGTGCACGGCAATGTAATATTCCGTAGTTAGGCAACTAGTATCCGAGTAGGACTCTCCGTGGAAACCCTAAATCCGAGCGCCTTTATAAGCCAGATCCTGGGAGTCCTAGAGGTACAACCACAACTCACTGTAACAACGCGTAAGCGCCCAGATAACTCCAGACAAGCAGATGTAGGCCCTTGCCTCGTGCAGTGTGATTCGAAGCTGGGTAAATCACGTACCACCGTATCAATGGCTCTCCACCCTTTGGCCCCATCTTCTTCCCTCTTCCGTGAGGATACCTTCTCCAGGGTATTGTCAAATAGGCAACGATAGTTGGTGCCCACCGTGGGACCAGTGGCCTCTGGAGGGTGGAACCGGGTGGGTTCCGCCTTTGCAGGCATCGACGACACCGTCGCCGTGGGGCGTGTCTTGTACGTCGACAACTTTCCGGTCGTGCCACCGAAAGAGTGCTGGATTCTGGCTAGGACGGACGCAGTCAAGCTCTCCATCATCCTGATCGACGGGATACACATCTTCATCAGCGAAACCGTCGATTCTGACAGAAACACCTTCGTAAGTACTGCAGTTATGACTCCCGCTGTGCTTGACGCAGCTGCAAAGATCCGATCTATGTTCCTGGAGCTTCCCAAGGAAGATTCCGCCTTAGATCTCGACATTTCAAAGCCCACCCTATCCGTCCCTAAGCAAGAAGAAGCGGTGGAAGACCAACTCAGATCCACTTAGGTTTCCTAGGTGTTAGAGAAGCAGAGGTGTCACTTCGTGCACTTTCTCGCACAAACGCCTATATCCGCCTCTCCTAAAGAGGGGGTGCTGGATCCGAGCAGTTAGAGGGGGCCGGAGACAATGATGGATCCTTACTTGATGACCTCAGAACACTTGACGTGGGCATAACCCTTCGGGTAACCGACATTGCCCTACCCTATACGATCTAGCTAGAGGCCCATGAAGGTATTCAATGACAAGATGGGCCAATTGGATGGCGCAGCAGAAGATTCCTTGGCGAACAAGACAACGAAGGAAAATTTAGAGATAGAACTACTGTAAACCTAGTCGTACTCGGTTAGATCTCTTGAGACCTGGCCTCCTATATAAAGGCCAGGAGAGGGGCTGCCGAGGGACACGTACAATCTTAGCCACCAAAAGTCTAGAGCTAGGTCGCCGCAGCACTTAGCCTCTCGACGAGATCTCAGCCGAACCCTTCGGCACCCCATTGTAACCCAATATTCTCATAATCAAGATCAGACAGGCAGGACGTAAGGGTTTTACCTCTTCGAGGACCCCGAACCTGGGTAAATCGCTCTCCCCGCTTGTCTGTGAACCGATGTCTCGTGTCAGCTTACAGGATTCCATCAACCCTAAGCCCCTATCTGAGGGCATTGCCGAGGAGCACCCTCGACAATTGGCGCCGTCTGTGGGAACCCTGTCGGCGCAAGATCGGTCATCGGCAGAACCAGTCATGTCATCAGCAACTTCATCGACACCGTCATCGCCAAGTCTGGGAAGCACGATTTGATTCGGCTCCTACGAATTCACCCCGCACAGCGACTCGTCTCGCTCGACCTTTTCAGATCTACAAGGAAACATGGAGATGACCTTCGGCAGCGTCCACTACAACGTCAACTCGGAAGGAATCCTTCGACTGCTGGAGCCACTTGCCTCCGGATCGACAGGTCCGAGCACGTCGTCATCAATCAACCTTTTGGCTGGTCTGACGGATAATACAAACTCGTCTGCGCCATCGACTCCTCGTTCAACGTCTTCCATGTCGGTCGGATCTAACAATCCCGCATCTTCAGAGATAACCTCATACTACTGCTTGCACTGCGATACCAGGCACGGGCTAGGATCAGGCGACACACCGTTCATCTGCAATGCCCAGTACTCATCGGGAGAGGACAGTGTCGACAGCATCGTCCAAGGTACCACCCGGAGAACCGCACACCACCAGGTTTATGTCACAAACAACACGGGAAACACAAGGCACAGAGGAGACGGAGATCACACCCCCCGCTCCAGCAGACGAGCAAGTTTCGAAAACAGCGCCAGCAACAACAACAGCGATTACACCATCGCGGACGAGGAGTGGGCAGCAGCCAAGGCAGCCGTACTTAACAACACGCCGCTCCCCGCAGGAACCTCGGTTGGAACCCTCAACGCTTATCGCTCTATACTAGAGAAAAACCGGGAGCACCTATCGAAAGAGCAAGCCGCCCTCGAGAGACGCTTAACTGCTGCAGAACAATCTAGGAGAGGTTCGCGAGGAAGCGCCTCTCGAAGCACTCAAGGGGCAGGCAAGCACCGATCAAGATTATCCAGACTCTCGGAAGATGACGCTAGGGAAATAACATCGAACCTGACCAAGTCTTTTATGACCACGGACACCGCGGGCATGCCACGACCAAAAACCTTCGCAGGAGCAACTGCCAATCTCGCGGCATACCTCATCAATCAGCGCCTTGAAGGTTCTATGGCCCAAGCCCATCGAGGTGCCCTAGAAAGTCTCGCGATACTGGGGGACAACCTGGTCCCGCAGAAGGAAAAGACCACGCTACAGGCCAGTGGCTCAAAGCATCATGCGAGAGACTCTCGAGATGAAATCACTCAGAGCAGAATCGACAAAGCAAGGCGACGACGCGCCGCTAGGGAGGAATATGACAGTGATTCTTCAGATGAAAGCCAGGAGAACGATGGCGAGCTAAGGGGGGCCGATTGTTTAAGCTACAAAATCCGCGAGGCGATGCCCCCCAGAAAGTTCAAACCTACTCCGACTGACGCCGCCAAATACGATGGACAACAGGAGCCGACGTCCTGGATAGACGACTACTTGCAGACTGTGATTCTGCACAAAGGAAATCAGATAGCAGCAATGCAATGCTTGCAGCTTTACCTAAAGGACTCAGCACGAGCTTGGTTAAGAGGTCTGCCGAAAGGTTCCATCAAATCATGGGACGACCTAGTAGACGCTTTTGTTGCCAATTTCCAAGCAACATACAAAAGGCCCGTCGGGATTGATGAATTACGGCATTGCCAGCAAAAGCAGAAGGAATCGATGCGTGCATACATCGGGAGATTCACCAAGCTCTTAAACGCTGCCGAAGACGTTTCTGTCAATAGAGCAATCGATGCCTTCAGCGACGGCATCCGACGTGAAAGCTACATAGAGGAACTCGGGCGCAAAAAACCAAAAACAATAACCAAGTTAATGGAAATCGCCAACAGCTGGGCTGATGGCGAGGACAACGTACGAAGGCCACGACAGCGCAGTGATGACAAAGATGACGACCAACCGAAGCATGATTCGGGTGGACGAAGGGATCGTCACAAGAAAAGGAAAAACCGCACCTACGACGATAGTAACCTGGTAGCCGCAGGATACTCTGATCGGCAGGACGATCGAGATGACGACAGACGAGACGATCAGCAGGATGGTAACCGAAATAATTCTGGAAACCGTGGCAACTACAAACCACGGCCACAGAGGACTCCCGAGCTACCCTTCGCCGAGCAGATCAACGCTCCTTGCTACTTGCACTCGTACATTGATTCTAAAGACAACAAAACAAAGTCAAGCCACCTGCTCAGAGATTGTAGGCAGTTCCTTGACATGGAGAAACTCATCCGGCAGAAGTAACAGCAACCACCACCTCCACCATCACCACCACCCCAGCACCAGGTCCAGCAGGCTCAGCCTCATCAACCCAATGAGGCGTTTCCACCACCACGTGGGCAGATGAGCATGATCCACAGGACAGGTGTCTCAAGAAGAGAAATGAAGAAGCTCACCCGAGAAATTAATCTGGCAGAAAGTATCATGGCGAACATCCCTGAGTATGTCGAGTGGTCGTCTCAGAACATTACGTTCAGTCGAGCAGATCACCCGATGACCATACCAAAACCAGGACACGCTGCCTTAGTAGTCGAGGCACAAATCGGGGGGTTCAAGATGAGCAAAGTCTTCATGGATGGTGGAAGTGGGCTAAACCTGATATTCGTCGACACAATCAAAAGTATGGGGATCACCATGAGGATGCTAGAAGAAACAGACACTTGCTTTCATGGGATTCTCCCAACTTCACCGGCGTACTCTCTTGGCAAAGTTTACCTGAACATCGTCTTTGGCAAAACCGACAACTTCAGGAAGGAGAAGATCGAGTTTGAAGTAGTGAACTGGGAATCACAGTATCATGCTATACTCGGGAGACCAGCTTATGCCAAGTTCATGGTTGTACCGCACTACGCATACCTCAAGCTGAAAATGCCTGGGAACAACGGGACAAACATCACAGTCTATGGAAGTTTTTCACGCTCGGACAATTGTGATCGCGACTTTCAGAGGATTGCTGCGAAGTTTGGGTTAAAACAAGAAATTGTCGATCCTCCGCCCAAGTTATCGATACGTGAAATTAAGGAGGAGAAACATGTCAGGGAAACCAAGAAGAACCCAGCCAACCTTGCTCCAGAAGCTTCGGCAGCAAAAATTTCGGCAGATGATGGCACAGCAGTCTTAGCAGACAACAAGACATTGGCAATCGCTGTCGAGACCCCCACTGCAATCAACGACACTTCGAAAACCGCTAACGTGGCAGACAAGCCAGAAGATAAGAAGAACCTTTTCCTTGCTTAGAATAGTCGAATAATGTTTAGCTCTCCCTTTTATTTTCAACAGGGCTCCCCCCTTTTTTTGCCCTTTAGTCCCGTGTTTACCTTATTAATGAGAACTTCAGTTTTGATTCCTTCATAAGCATTGCAGTAATTCGGAGCACCTAATCCGCATCATCGTAACCTTTGCTTACACCCCTTGGTGAACGATGGTGCAATGTAGTACGCGGCAAAAGATTGTGCTCCGAAAAAGCCTCTACGAGTGCTAAAGGATGCAAAAATAAACAAGGATGATGATCTTTCCCTCTGCTATAGATGACTCTACGAGCACCGTAAATAGCAAGAGTCTGGAATTATATATCATACAACCCACGTTCGATATTTTACTTATGGAAATATCAAAGGACAACGGGCTCATCGGCAGAGCTAATGCTCCCGACATGTTCGGGAGCCGCTGTCGTAACATACATCGGCTTGAAAGGAAAGTTGCGCATACAACGGGTTTAGCAAGACCTGCAACACGAGCTGATCACTCAAACAATTTGCTGACCAACAAGTACACATATGTTTAAACGGGCAATTAAGATTTGCTCCTTAAAAAAAAAATTTGCCAACGGCATCGATACGGTAAAAGTACATATACATGTATCTACCGAACTTACAGTTTCAACTATGCAATCCAAACGCTTGGACGAAGTAGCCTATTTACAATAAGAACTTAACCCTGAATTACTCTTGCAGAGTTTCTCTTTCTTCAGGTACCTTCGAATCCTCTTCAAGCTTGTCAACAATTATATTGGCGGGCAGCACTACCTTCGGGTACAGCGTCTTCAAATCACCAATTGTGTTGGCGATAGACAACAGATTCGCCGAAGGATACCGTGCAAGGACAAGGGCAAGTGTAAACCTGGCCCCTGCAAAAACCTGAGCTCGCACGAAGTCTCGAATTTTCTTGGTGTTCCCAAATTCAGACATCAGAGTCAACAACGTAGGAGGGACCGTGTTCAAGGGGAACATTGTCTTCCAAATTACCCTCAGGGCTTTGTAGCACTTGTCGAAGAAATGATGGACCTGCTGGACCCGATCTTGGAATTGCACGACAGCCGAAGCTTTCGAGTGCTCCCTCCAGAAAATTTCTTCGGCTGATGACAAGCTTGAGTCAATGCGTTCACGCGCTCGTGAATTCGCTTGTTCTCTTCAGCACGGTTCAGGGCTATGACTAGCAAAGGAATTAATGGAAAGATCAGACAATATGTTCGACAAAGAATAATAAGCACAAGGACCAAGAAAACCTACAGTTCAAACTTTCAGTGCCCTTATGCAGTTCAGTAAGAGCATAGCGCTCTACGTCGGCTGCAATTTCGCCCTTCTTCCTGACAATGGCAGCCAAGGCATAGGTACTGCGCAAATCCTTTTCCATCTGCGCAATCCGATCCTTCATACGTTGGATCCGATCCCCTTCAGAAAGAGCACCCGAAGAATCATCAACAAACGCAGGCACTGGGAAAATCTGCAAAGAACAGTGTCAAAGGTATGACGGGTTGAATCGCTTCAACATCAGAAATAACCTCCCATCGGGAGAATGCAAGCATAAAAGTCATAGCAAGGGTACACTAGCAAACATTGCTAGTACGGAATTTATTACAATCACAAGGTTTGTGACAGAACAATGTTTCACATCAATTCAAAATGAAGTTTGTTACAACAATCAAGGGGCTTGAGTCTGGGTCGATAAACTTGGGCCAGCCGATGTTCTCTTTGACGAAACCAGTTCAAGGAGCTGACGTGCACATGTAAGAGCTGACGTTTTGAAGGTACTTAAATCAATGAACTGCCCATCTTGATCTTTCGGAAGCTCCCTAGACATCTTCTCAATGTCGGCCTTGAAGCCATGACCCATCATAAGTTGGAAGGCTAGGAGTGCACCATAAGTACGTAACCTCCTTGGTGTCGACTGCGAAGGTATCGATCAGCTGCCCCAGAGTCTTATCTTGATTGATCTTGGGGAAGATCATAGAGTGCATCCGCGCCATGGCACCTTTACCCTTATCAAGAAGCTCCCGTGTAAGCTGGTGTGCGGCAAGAGTCATTGACACACTGTTTGCCGGAGAGTTGTTCGGGACTTTATCCAAGGCATCGGAGGGATGTCAGCAGCTTCTGCAAGGGAATGAAATGGGGAAAGTCACTATCAGAGGCTCGAATTTCCAGTGTAATAATCGACAGGGAAGCATAAAAAGAATTACCAAGCAAAGCTAAGGAAGACTGGTGTAATATCCCAGGTTTAGAGACGATCGAGGGGTAGATTTAAGAAAGGGATGTGCATTGCATCGTAAATTCTGGGGAAATTTCGCGCTTTTAAAACAAAACTGCATCGAAGGGGGCAAGTTTCTCTCTCGACACCTTACATGGTTAGGGTTTCGAGAGTGCGACAAACTTGTATCTCACCTAACTAATTTAGGGTTTTGAGAAGAGAGGAGAGTAAGTGCATTACAACTTAAGTTGCATGATTGAATTCAAACCTAAGTTGCATTTGAATTTAAAATTCAAACATCAAATGAATATCTCATAATTCAAATGTGAGGTAATTCATTAAGAAAATTATAAATAATAAACAATATAAACAATACAAATATAAAATAAAGCTCATTAGAGAAACTTGGAGCTTTATTGATAATCACACAAGATACATTGTCTTTACAATATTCAGATTTGAAAATATAAGATATTACAACACATTACAAGAATTGACAAAATGAAAAAAGAAAAAGAAAGAAAATTACAATGAAATGATCAATCCTAAACTACAAGTTGATCTTCATGAAATCCTCGGAACAAGATGATCTTGCAATTCATCTTGATCATCTTCCAAGTCCCCGCATACACACAAAGAGAAGAAACAAGTTATGCCAAGTGGCAAAGCCACTTGGCAGATTAGAAAAAATCGCTGAAATGGTGGATAATACCAAGCTCGCCGAGCCGATCCTCTCACATCCAAGTGCAAAGCATCAGGTACACACACACACAGTGCAGCTTACACCGCATGTGTGCATGCTAAACAAGACACCAAAGACCGAGAGGAGTCACCAAATGAAATCACCACCGCTGTCGACCGGAGAGAGCAAGGGAGAAGCATATATAACCTTTTTTGAGCCAAACCCTAGCCGTTCACCGGCAGCAACTCCACAAGGGTAAGCACACCAAGAACAACAAGAACAGGTGAACAGCTAGAGCTGTCTCACCTATCCCATAATCACCAGAATCAAACCAAGCATCAAGCTTGCAAGGAGGAGCAGGGCAAGCCAAGAAATCAACACAACAGCTAAACCTCTACACCAACAACCTTTCTAGGAGCTGGAGTGAGGTATACCTAGATAAACATGAGCAAGCCATGGTTTTGCTCATAAATAAGCATGTGCATATGTCACAGAAGCAAAGAGGGTAGAATACCCTATTTGTATCATCATTTGGCTATCAGCAATATGATGCAAGCAAAATAAGGGTAAAACCATTAGGAATGGATCCAAGGGAACACTGATCAAGCCCACGTAATTAAAAGGAACTTAACCAGGGAAATCCAAGCAAGGAACTAATCCCTATCTAGCTACCCAGCATTCACCTAGCAACACACAGCCTAGCAAAGCCATCGTAATAATGGACAGATATCTCGTCCAGTATGATTTCAACATCAAATAACCTCGGCAGCCTATGAATGACTACCAGGATTAGTGCACAGAAGCATCCAACAGGGGTAGGAGCAACCATTTCTAGCAGACAGAGCCTGCTAGGGTCACAACAGCTACCTATCCACACAGGAAATTCACCAATGCATCACATCATTATCCAGTAGGATTCAGTATGAGCTAGGGTACCCAACCAGTGGTTGGCATCCCTCTAGCTACATCGATTCATCCATATGATCATTACTGATAAACAGTTCACATCACTTATCCATCTAGTAAAGCAAGGAATTACAGATAAATGAAACAGTTCAGTAACCAAAGCACCAACATCTTGCCAGTGACCCAATGGCTCACTGCAAGCATCAGATGATGCTTGAGTAAGCATTAACACAACAAAGACAAGTATAAGTGTCACATAGACACCAGGTGAAGCACCAAGTAAGGCACATGCAACAAGCAAGTGATGATCATTTGATCATCGAGCCTCGCTAAAACATGCCATGGCAGAGCTAGAATCAATCACTCGGTATCCCACATGAATTCTATAAGCAACACTTGTATTACGTGACTAGCACATAACCATTTTTATGGTTATAACCGAAACATATCATCAAGGAATTGATGTATATGAACAACAATTAAGCAAGGCCAAATCTACTATAAGCCAGGACTCAATAATCATCACATAAATAACACTGTCTCTTGCTAAACAGCAAGAACCACTCACAGTAATGAACCAGGTGACGAGGGATCACCTCGGCAATGCCTACGTATTGTAGACTAGGGTTTCGGGAGAGAGTGACGATGGAGATTCCGGGAGCGAGATTGGGTACACGATTTACCCAGCTTCGGGTCCCCTCGGTGGAGGATCCCTACGTGCTGCTAGCAATCCAGTATATGAGCATATGTATGTTTACGTGGTGTCGCCATAGGCGGATCTATGTTGTCTCTATTCTCGTCTATCTCGTTGTCCTCCTTATTTCGGGTGCCCCGGCTAGCTTTATATATGCAACCAGCCTAGGGTTTTACAAGAGTCCTAGTCGACTACTTCTTCGGGTTGCCTTGTTGGGCCTTCTCCATATTGGGCCGAGCCGATCCAGGTATACCAATAATGGGTACCCGAAGGGTATACCCATGTCAGTAGCCCCCGAGTGTCTAGGGAAGTCGAAGACTTGCGTAGAGACTCCAAGCATAATCATCTCCAAAGGCGAGGTCCATGTCGTAGATCATGTGTAGCATAAATGTTGTCGACGATTCTCGAAGTTATTTTTCTATCGGGTGCGCGACAGCGCTCCCGATGGGAGTAGCCCCCGAGTCTATGGGTAAGTGTTTGCACTTAGGCATAGACTCAAGTTGTACTACTCGATGAAGAACTTAACTATATTTCTAGAGGACTTGATGAAATCCATGTGCTCCCGATGGGAGTAGGCTCTACTCGAATCGTAGAATCGAGTTGAGTCTACAAACCTTGATTGTCATAGATGCTGCCGAAGTTATTTTTCTATCGGGTGCGCGGCCAGCGCTCCCGATGGGAGTAGCCCCCGAGGCTACAGCCAAGTGTTTGCACTTGGGTGTAGGCTCAACTTGCTTTTAATCGACTCCACAATTTTTCCTCTTTCTTTTATCTTATCAGGAGGGTGAACAATACTCTCGATAAGAGTAGCCCCCGAGCCTATGGGCAGGTGCTTGCACCTAGGCATAGGCTCGAGTTGTACTACTCGATAAAGAACTTGGCGCAGCCCCTCTTTTTATCGACTCCAGGCCGTTGCTATTTTTATTTGACATCCATATCTATATTGTACAGGGATAATGGTAATTGGGGCTAGTTCATCTGACGGATCAGGTACTAGTTAACTCGCTCTAGTGGCAATCCGCAAAACCTACTTCAAGATCACGTCCCCGGACATGATCTCGGATACCGGTGCTAACTCGACAGGTGCCGCTTAAGGTCTTACCATCCGTCGAGCCCCAGGCCATGTTTTATCGGCTCCACGGCCGCGTCCGCTGGGATATTTCTTCACATCCGTTGATGTGGAAAAAAGTAGCAGCAGCGCAGTCTTTGGCGATGCCACGCCACACAGGACGGACCCGGGGTCTTACCTTCGCAGAGTTTTGCGGCATTCAGAGATTATTCGCGACTTTGGCGCTCTGAGAATATTTTTGTCAAGTGCCTTGTTCGGCTGATGCAATGACCCATTTTGCGGGTTCTTCTATTTTTCTCTCGGACTTGATAAGACAGCCGAATATATTGGTTATTCTATATTGTCGGGTATATCACCGATGCTCTTGCTCGGAACAATATGACGAGTCAATGGACCCGAAGATTTGTCCACCCTTTTTTTTTTTTGGGTTCCTCCTTGATGAAAATTTCGTCGAGTTCCTCCTTCAGGAAAATTTCTTCGGGTCCTCCTTGAGGACAATTCTTCGGGTCCTCCTTGAGGATAATTTTTCGGGACCTTTTTGAAGATAATTCTTCGTGAACTTTTGGAAGATAATTCTTTGGGACCTCCTTGAAGATAATTTTTCGGGACCTTGTTGAAGATAATTCTTCGGGACCTCCTTGAAGATAATTTTTCGGGTCCTCCTTTTAGATAATTCTTCGGGTTCTCTTTTGAAGACAATTTCGTCGGGTTCTCTCAAGATTTCGTCGGGTTCCTCCCTGAAACAGATTTCGTTGGGTTCTCTTTTGATTTCGTCGGGTTCCTCCCTGAAGAAGATTTCGTCGGGTTCTCTTTTATATACTTTGAATTTTGCTTTCTCCTGCACAAATAAGCAAACTTTTTCTATTTTTTCCTTGACTCTCTTTTTTGCATGCGGTGTCAGATGCTCGGATTTGATGATATGTAAAGTAAATTTATGCCGCACAGCCCCCGAGCGTCGGGTGTGGCGAAAGTAAATGATAATCAACTTTATGTAAACTAAAAGGAAACACTTAGCTTATTAGATACGACAAAGTCGATGCGCGATGAAGTCTTCGAGTGCAACGAAAAAGATGAGCCGAAGTAGAAACCACCGAATTAACGAAAGTGGATACCACCAAATTGTTGATGAAGAGAAGCCGAGCCCCCGAGCACTGCTGGGGTGATGTCATGATTGTTGCTTAGACGTCGTGTAACAGTTTTTACTCGGGACGAAGTTGTTGTCGAGTCCCCGAGTATTATCCGTGTCGCCGAAAGAAGTCCATTAAGGATGAAATACTGAAGATGAAGTCTGAGATGAAGTATTTGAGATGAATCCATATTAAAGATTACAACATCATATATTGAAGATGAATCCGCCGATATCATAGAGGATGAATCCATTGTCCCGAAGAATCCAGTAATAACCATAAAAGATGAGTCTGCTGATATCATAGAGGATGAATCCATTGACCCGAAGAATCCAGTAATAACCATAAAAGATGAATCCGCTGATATCATAGAGGATGAATCCATTGAACCGAAGAAAATAGTTCCAGGAATAACCATAGAAGATGAATCCGTTGATATTATAGAAGATGAATCCATTGACCCGAAGAAAATAGTTCCGGAAGTGCACCAGGTAGTATTATATACCATAGATGATAAATACACGAAACCGAAGAAGATAGATCCACTGACCCGAAGAAATTAAATTCACTGACCCGCAGAATATAACTCCAGTACTAACCATAGAAAATGAAACCACCGACCCGGAAGTGCATCGGGTCAGTATTATATAACCATAGAAGATAAAATCCACCAAAAGTATATCACGTGAGGTATCAGATGATCAAAGTCGAAAATATATATGGAGGTGTAAACTCCGTCACCTTGATAATTTACTTTGCAGTCCTCGAGTAATCGGGTGTATTTTATAATGATGCAAGAGCGCAGCTCCCGAGTATTGAGTATGGTGAAAGTAAATAAAATTGAATCTCGGAAGAAGAACACTTAACTTTTTTATCGGATGCGACAGGGTCATCGCTGAAGCAGGTCGTGCGACGGACGTAGTAGATGAAGTCGCGTGGTGCCTGGTCGCGATGTAGTCGCGCGACGTCCAGCCAGAAGTAGTTGATGTGGCAGGCGCAGTCAATGAAGAGGGCGTAATTGATGTAGTGGATCCGCGGCGGGTTATTACCCGAGTGTGTTGCGTCCACGATGTCAAGTCCGCGACAAGCAAGCCCCCGAGCATGGCAGGTGCATGATGTCGAGTGCGCAACGGTGGGCGCGTGATGGCCAACGGGATCGACAAAGTAAAGTAATCGAAGCTTATTCCCGATCTGCAGTAATATGGCGGGGCAAGAAACTGCACGCAAATAGCACGAGCCGAAAAAAAAAATATTTGGCGAAATAAATTTTGCATAATTAGAAATATAGCACCTGGTCCTTATATCGAAAAAATACGCAGGTCCTCCAATGTAACGGATGCACCACGGCCGGTGAATCTGGTATTTTTTCTTCAGAACTTTTTTCGTCCGCGAACTTCTATTCTTGTGCTTGACTCGTGATTTCATGATTGTTAGTTGAACATGCGTACAAAATAAGTGCATTTATACATAGGAATTAGAACCAATCAAATCAATTAGTAAAATAATCAAAGAGAAATTAAAATAGGAAGAAATCCCAATCAGGGCCGGATCACGTGGGGGTTGGTCGATGTAGTTTGCTGTTCTGGCCGGACAGATTTTTTTCTTGAACTTGAAGCCACCCTGTAATTGATCTGTGAGATGAGTTGCCATACATGACTCTTTCCGTGCGCCTTTCAACGGCTGAGTAAAATCCGCCGTGCAGGTCCACCATGAAAGGCCGATCTTCCAACGACGACTCCGCAGATCTCACATACGATGCCACCCACCGGGCGACTGGCATACCCGCGAATACAACTGTACGCGATCCTGGCTCGAGGTTCATCCGCTCGATTGCTGCGCCGCCGTCCGTATATGCGATCCGACTCGCAAGATTGAACCTTGGTTTTTCCGATCTTCGATTCTTGTTGATGATATTGACGATGAACTCGACGGATCCCGCCCGGATGACAAAATCCAGTCGCCGCAATTCCCACAGACGGCGCCAATTGACGAGGGATCACCTCGGCAATGCCTACGTATTAGACTAGGGTTTCGGGAGAGAGTGACGATGGAGATTCCGGGAGCGAGATTGGGTACACGATTTACCCAGCTTCGGGTCCCCTCGGTGGAGGATCCCTACGTGCTGCTAGCAATCCAGTATATGAGCATATGTATGTTTACAGGGTGTCGCCATAGGCGGATCTATGTTGTCTCTATTCTGTCTATCTGTTGTCCTCCTTATTTCGGGTGCCCTGGCTAGCTTTATATATGCAACCAGCCTAAGGTTTTACAAGAGTCCTAGTCGACTACTTCTTCGGGTTGCCTTGTTGGGCCTTCTCCATATTGAGCCGAGCCGATCCAGGTATACCAATAATGGGTACCCGAAGGGTATACCCATGTCACCAGGGGAGCTAGAGATTATTACAGCATAAGCATGCAAGCAACAGCAATGGCTAGTGATGCTCAGATGAGCATCTAGCCAGATAATAACATGTATAACCCAAGGGTGAGCAGAGACAAGAATCAAAGGAAGCACACGCCACAGCAAGATTTGCACAAGCACATAGACTAGAGCAGGCATGGTAGTAGCAGCACAGCAGGCAGCATACGCAGCAGCAGCAAGCACAAGCAGTAGCACAGCAGCATGTCTAGCTCGATTGGCGCAGTAGAGCACCAGCATGACAACCACCTCCATGAGGTGGAGCAGCCACGGCCAAAGCTCGAGGATAAAGATGAGGAGCAAGCAAGACAGAGAGAGAGGAGGAGAGCAGTAGGTCGTGCACCTGGAGCAGCGCACCGGCGTGCCATGGCGGCACGGCGGCACAGGCCATCGTGGCAGCGCCAAGCCGCGCCTGGCTCGGCGTCGCCGAGCGAGGGGGCGCTCCGACGATCGCCACGACGCCTGGATCGACGGCGGCCGACGAAGCACCAGGAATCGCCTCGGTCAGGATCACAAGCGAGGTGCGGATGCACGATGACGAAGGCGAAGAACGAATCGGCGCGGACCACCGTGTTCGCCGTCGAGCGGCGGATCAGATCCACCTGATCCCGCCGGCGGCGACGGCCTGAGGCGGCGGGGATAAATCGGCGACGGCGGGGGCGATTTTGGTCGCCAGAGCGAGGAGGGGATTAGGGTTAGGACACGCGCGAGAGAGAAGGAGAGACTGAACGGGTTGGGCCGGACCAGGTGGGTCGGCCAAATCTGACCCTTTGGGCCACCTGACAGGTGGGGCCCAAGGGCATTTAGGTCATTTCACAATTCATATAAATACATAAACTTTGAAATTAAATAAGAAATGCTTAGGAGCTCAGAAAAATAAATTAAAAATATGAAAATGGATCAGCATAAAATTCTCTATTTAAATAAAATACCAAACAAAGACAATTAAGAATAAATCTTATTTTGATGATTTAAATAATAATTTAAAACACACATACTATTTTCAATAATGAAAATAAGTATGCAAATGGACTATCAAAAACACCTTGACAATATCTCAAGGTTGTATTTACCCTAAATCAAGTATCTCTAAGATGTTCTTAGTATTTAACCTCTCATAAAATAACAACGACATCGGAAGGGGGAAAACAAACCCTAAAACTGGAATCATGCATAATTGCTTCTTTAACCATTGCCCTTATCGGACAATGATGCTATTTTTCAGAACCAGAGCACAAGGGTCAGTCCACACCATCCAACTGCAAAACTTTGCAGTGTTCAGGCAAGTTCATCACTTGCTCATGTCATTTGAGTATTTCTATCAAATTACTTGCAAAGTATTATGGTTATCACTATCGCATAAAAATCAAAACCACTACTTTCATAACTATGAATATGACTATGTGGTGGGCAATGGAACCATGGATTGTGTTGAAATGGTGGAGGTTCCATTGCAAGGATTTATATCCATCTAGGATTAAACAACAAATGTCGCCAGTGATTCCTGTGCCGTAATAACCGTGTTAACCATAAGATCCGGAGTGGGACGGAGTAGTCAAAAGTGTTTCCACCTCTCGTAAATCAACGGATGCACTTACCGTAGACACTTGACCCAGGTTGGGCAAGCGGTGGGGTAGGGATCCCATTCTAATTCCCCACGGTAAGTGGTCTATGATGGGTTGCAGCTACCGGCGAAGGAGTTTGGTTAACGAGTCCCAGACTGTCGTCGTGGTCGGGGTCCATCCTTAATTGGTATAAGAGGACCGGCGAGGACCCAGGGTCGGGGTTTGCAACAAAGGGTGGGTGTGCGAGGTAGCGGAGGAACATGATTGGCTAGACCTTATACCGGGCCTCACACCATAGGAAGTGTGGACGGGAAAGCTGCCCAGTTGGCACCAAGGTTAAGATCTCTTATGGGTAAAGCAACACACCTCTGCAGAGTGTAAAGAACTGTGACCTGTCACTCCCTGTTCCGGGATAAGGAACGGCGAACGCGGCCGGAAAGGAGCTCCATGAAGTTCTAGTAAACCGGTGAAGGCTGACAGACATAGTTTTTTGGAATAAAAGCAATCTCTTGAAGAAATGTTTATCAAAACTTGCATTGGTATTAGACTTTCTGGTCTAATATCGTAGCTAGTGCATTAAACACCTCTTTCCTATAATGAACTTGTTGAGTACGCTCGTACTCATCCCACTCTTAAATCCCTTGCTTAGATTGTCTGAATCGTCTGGAGGAGGACTACGACAACAATGAAGGAGCCGAGATCATCGGCTATGAAGAACTAGACCTCTCTGGAGGTATAGAAGGCATAGACTACCTCATCGTCTATGGATCCAGGGAGGCTTCCGGGGGAGATCAAGCCTAGAGACATCCAGTAGTAGTCGTAACCGAGCAGCCCGAACTTTTAGTATTTAGCTGCTCGTGGCAATAAATGTATAACCTAGTGAAACTTCTATATTGTAAGTTAAGTTGGGTTCGCCTCGAACCCAGGAGTATCCCTCTTAGGACCCAAGAGGAGCTCCAAGACAATATATGTTTGATGCTTGTAATAATAAGTGAATGAGTTATGGACCCTGCTATGTTCTGTTGTACTACTCCGAGGGATGTAATATTTGCGGAATGGTACTTCGTGAATGTTATATCAACGACTGGCATACTACAACATGCGGTGGTATGCGGGGTCACCACAGCTTGGTATCGGAGCAAAAGCTTTGACCTTAGGTTGGAACCTAGTAAATGGGACCGAACGTTAGGAGTCAAATAGGACTAGTAAAGAATTCTCTAAAAATATGGTGTATATTCAATTGAGAATAAAACAACCATATCTTTTAGTGCGATAATTCTTTATTATCTCTATTATGATGCATTATTACTAATCTCATAATCTTTCTATTTCTACAGCCAACATGGCAAGTTCACGTCCCGGACGAAACGTGAAGGTGATGGATTCCATACTGAGTGAATACAAAGGAGGACTTGCAGATATTCTACGAGCCATGTTACTTGAATTTGGGTGTGATCCCCAGATTCAAGTAAAGAAATACATGTACTATGATGGTACTGTATTGGCCAAGTGTAGGGTAGGGCTACGACTTCCCGAATCTTTGGGAATGAGCGTAGTAATGCTAGCAGGGGAAGCCAGAACTATGAACACAACCTACCATATAGCCGTTATGAGAGCCATAACCGATATTCGGGAGCATAAGACGAAAGAGCTTATGGGTTCCGAATTCACACACATTCCTCATATGGAGGAGGACGATGATCCCATGCTGAACCATTTCAAATATGCCAAACGCAAACCAGCAGAAGCAGCAAAATATATGGACAATAGCCGCAACTTATTATCATTGTTCTTTCAGTTGAACCGTCATTTGGCGGGAGCAATTGATACAATGCTTGAGGAGTTTACTGAACCCAAGGAGGAGACAAAGGGGAAGGAACCTATGGAGAATGAGGTGCACACACCGGTCTACTCAGCCGGTGACTATATTAGTATTGACCACCCCGAACGAGAAACTACACCCATTACACACTGGGAACTATCTTAGTAGTTCCTACAGAGGATATGAGGGTGGAGAGGAATCCGGAAACAATCAGCGTTCCGTGACTCCTATAGAGAACTCCACGGGTTGGCGTTGGGGGTCTGATACTGGAACTCATAGTACCTCAGCGTATTATGACGGGGAGATGAATGAAGATGCCACGACTCAGCACCAGAGTTATCCGTGGAATGGGGAAGAAGTTGGAGAGTATCCGACACAGGTTGAGTCGGATACGAATGTAGGAAATACCTATGGTGTACGTACAGGGGAGTACACCCGATGGGTGGACTACGATGCACTGAATGATCAGTTCGTGAACACTGATTTCTCCCTAGGATCATCATCTGATTCCGACTACCAGCCAACGGGGAGACCTTATGTTCCAGGTTTTGTCAGAAGGACGACACGTTCGACCGGATGGAAGCCTGGAATGTATCGGGAGTGAAGATCGAATAGAGACCACCAAGGGGAAGCAAAGCTACAATACACAAGTACCACGTGTATCGTAGTGTGTAATATTTTGTAGAAATTTGTACATATACTTTAATAAGTGAGTTTGCATACTCACATCGACTTGAGTATTGTAATAAGACCACTTAAGTATGTAAATATATGGTATATGTTTTGTATGATTTGGATTTGCTTCTTGATTTCCATTGCGTGACTAGTTCTCGTGCACAATGTTGAGCTCGGAAAACTTGCGCATGGAGTAACTATGAGTATCATCTTGTGTTGCGGAACTAGGGGGTTATGTCGGGAGCGTTAGGAGAGGAGACCGAAGCGCAGCGCATGGAGCGCGAAGCCAAACAAAAGGAAGAGGCTGACGAAGCAGCCCGGAATCAGTTTCCACCACCACCACCACCCATGACGCAACAGAATTTCGTCCAGTACATGCAGATGGTGGAAGAAAGACAACGTATTACGTTGGAGCAGCAGAATAAGTTCTTTCAGGAATTGCTGCAGCAGAATAGAGTTGAGAGACCTGAGAATCAGGGAGTCACCCTATCAGACTTCCAGAACACAAAACCTATATCTTTCGCATACGCGCCCGAGCCAATGGACGCGGAAGACTGGCTCATGGACACTGAGCGAAAGCTCAACACTGTTGGTTGCAACGACCTGGAGAAGGTCCGTTATGCTACACACTTGTTGTGTGGACCTGCCGCATCATGGTGGGATAATATCGTAGCCGTTTATCCGGCTGAGAAGGTATTTACCTGGGAGGAGTTTAAGAGGAAGTTCAGGGAATCCAATGTTCCTGAAAGCATAGTGGAACTAAAGCGTCAAGAATTTGAAAGTCTCGAGCAGAAGGACAAGGCCATCCTGACCTATGTCAGGGAGTTCTCAAAGCTGTCCCGGTACGCTGTTGAGGAGGTCAACACCGAGGACAAGAAGAAGAAGAGATTTCTGAAGGGGTTAAGTCCCCAGTTCAAGGTACAGCTCCGAATGATGAGAGCAACTGAGTTCCAAGAGTTGGTGGATGCAGCCATCACTCTTGAAGATGACTTCAAACAACTGCAAGATGAGAAGAGGAAGAAGGCCAAGTTTGAGCCTAAGAGGTTTGTTAGCAACAAGCCCAATACCAGCTTGAGTTTCAAGCCAAGGTACAACAACAATAACAACAACAACAACCAGAGGAGGAACCAAGGATATCAGTCTGCAAACCAGATTATATGCCATAACTGTGGATTCAAAGGACATGTTGCGAAAGATTGTAAGAAGCCAAGGATCATATGTTTTGGTTGTCGCCAGGAGGGGCATGATACGTCTCTCTGACGTATCGATAATTTCTTATGTTCCATGCCACATTATTGATGATATCTACATGTTTTATGCACACTTTATGTCATATTCGTGCATTTTCTGGAACTAACCTATAAACAAGATGCCGAAGAGCCGATTCTGTCGTTTTCTGCTGTTTTTGGTTTCAGAAATCCTAGTAACGAAATATTCTCGGAATTGGACGAAATCAACGCCCAGGGTCCTATTTTGCCACGAAGCTTCCAGAAGACCGAAGGGGAGTCGAAGTGGGGCCACGAGGTGGCGACACACCAGGGCGGCGCGGCCCAGGCCCTGGCCGCGCCGGCCTGTGGTGTGGGCCCCTCGTTACGCCCCTTTACCTGCCCTTCCGCCTACAAATAGCCTCCATCGCGAAACCCCTAGTACCGAGAGCCACGATACGGAAAACCTTACTGAGACGCCGCCGCCAATCCCATCTCGGAGGATTCTGGAGATCTCCTCCGGCACCCTGCCGGAGAGGGGATTCATCTCCCGGAGGACTCTTCACCGCCATGGTCGCCTCCGGAGTGATGAGTGAGTAGTTCACCCCTGGACTATGGGTCCATAGCAGTAGCTAGATGGTTGTCTTCTCCTCATTGTGCTTCATTGTTGGATCTTGTGAGCTGCCTAACATGATCAAGATCATCTATCCGTAATGCTATATGTTGTGTTTGTCGGGATCCGATGGATAGAGAATACTATGTTATGTTAATTATCAAGTTATTACCTATGTGTTGTTTAAGATCTTGCATGCTCTCCGTTATTAGTAGAGGCTCTGGCCAAGTTTTCGCTATTAACTCCAAGAGGGAGTATTTATGCTCGATAGTGGGTTCATGTCTCCGTGAATGCTGGGGAGTGACGTAAACCCCTAAGGTTATGGATGTGCTTGTTGCCACTAGGGATAAAACATTGATGCTATGTCCGAGGATGTAGTTATTGATTACATTACGCACCATACTTAATGCAATTGTCCGTTGTTTTGCAACTTAATACCGGAAGGGGTTCGGATGATAACCCGAAGGTGGACTTTTTAGGCATAGATGCATGCTGGATGGCGGTCTATGTACTTTGTCGTAATGCCCAATTAAATCTCACTATATTTATCATGACATGTATGTGCATTGTTATGCCCTCTCTATTTGTCAATTGCCCGACCGTAATTTGTTCACCCAACATGCTTTTATCTTATGGGAGAGACACCTCTAGTGAACTGTGGACCCCGGTCCTATTCTTTACATCGCATACAATCTATCGCAATACTTGTTTTACGGTTTTCGCAAACAATCATCTTCCACACAATACGGTTAATCCTTTGTTACAGCAAGCCGGTGAGATTGACAACCTCGCTGTTTCGTTGGGGCAAAGTACTTTGGTTGTGTTGTGCAGGTTCCACGTTGGCGCCGGAATCTCTGGTGTTGCGCCGCACTACATCCCGCCGCCATCAACCTTCAACGTGCTTCTTGGCTCCTCCTGGTTCGATAAACCTTGGTTTCTTTCCGAGGGAAAACTTGCTGCTGTGCGCATCATACCTTCCTCTTGGGGTTCCCAACGAACGTGTGAGTTACACGCCATCAAGCTCTTTTTCGGCGCCGTTGCCGGGGAGATCAAGACACGCTGCAAGGGGAGTCTCCACTTCCCAATCTCTTTACTTTGTTTTTGTCTTGCTTTATTTTATTTACTACTTTGTTTGCTGCATTATATCAAAACACAAAAAAATTAGTTGCTAGCTTTACTTTATTTACTGTCTTGCACTCTATATCAAAAACACAAAAAATTAGTTACTTGCATTTGCTTTACTTATTTCATCATGTTTCCTTTTAATTTTACCGCGAAAGACATACCGGTAGGACGTGGGTCTATAGTTGGGAGAAACAATATAGAAGAATTTTTCAATCATGTTAGTACCGTTGAAGATTTTGAAGATAGACACCTGGTAGAACTTGCTCCTAATTATGAAATTGCTGCTGCTGCTTTAGTTCGCATGTTGGAAACTAAATTTGTTAATCTCAATCCTATAATCCAACACATGTTTCTTACACTCGGTGATATGGAAGAAGGGGAAAAGAAAGATTTTGTTTTAGAAACCCTTCTTAGAGAATTTGGTGGTTTAGCAAGAGAGGCTAGAAAGGTCTTTAGTAAATATAAGATGCTTGGTTCTTATACTAATTTTGCTAGTATCCTTGAAAATATGGACATGGAGAGAGTAAGGTACACTAATAATATTAATGATGGTGGGGAGATCAAAGCGCCGATACCATGTAAGCTCCTAGCAATGAATGAAGCGCTAGAAAATAACTATGCTTGGCTTGTTCCTGAAAATTGTTTGATGAAAGTAGCAAGCCCAAGACTAATGAAAAGGGAGCCGCTGAAACTTATGTATCCAATATACTATGCATGGTTGAGAAAACTCCAAACCCCGCTGAAGATTCATCATCTCTCGATAATACTTGATATACACTTTCTGCGCCTAGCTGAAAGGCGTTAAAGAAAAGCACTTATGGGAGACAACCCATGTTTTTACTACAGTATTTTTGTTTAATATTTGAGTCTTGGAAGTTGTTTACTACTGTAGCAACCTCTCCTTATCTTAGTTTTATGTTTTGTTGTGCCAAGTAAAGTCTTTGATAGTAAAGTGAATACTAGATTTGGATTACTGCGCAGAAACAGATTTCTTTGCTGTCACGAATCTGGGTATAATTCTCTGTAGGTATCTCAGAAAATTATGCCAATTTACGTGAGTGATCCTCAGATATGTACGCAACTTTCATTCAATTTGGGCATTTTCATTTGAGCAAGTCTGGTGCCTCAATAAAATCCATCTTTACGGACTGTTCTGTTTTGACAGATTCTGCCTTTTATTTCGCATTGCCTCTTTTGCTATGTTGGATGAATTTCTTTGATCCATTAATGTCCAAGTAGCTTTATGCAATGTCCAGAAGTGTTAAGAATGATTGTGTCACCTCTGAACATGTTAATTTTTATTGTCCACTAACCCTCTAATGAGTTGTTTTGAGTTTGGTGTGGAGGAAGTTTTCAAGGATCAAGAGAGGAGTATGATACAATATGATCAAGGAGAGTGAAAGCTCTAAGCTTGGGGATGCCCCGGTGGTTCACCCCTGCATATTCTAAGAAGACTCAAGCGTCTAAGCTTGGGGATGCCCAAGGCATCCCCTTCTTCATCGACAACATTATCAGAGTTCCTCCCCCGAAACTATATTTTTATTCCGTCACATCTTATGTGCTTTGCTTGGAGCGTCGGTTTGTTTTTGTTTTTGTTTTGTTTGAATAAAATGGATCCTAGCATTCACCGTATGGGAGAGAGACACGCTCCGCTGTAGCATATGGACAAGTATGTCCTTAGGCTTTACTCATAGTATTCATGGCGAAGTTTCTTCTTCGTTAAATTGTTATATGATTGGAATTGGAAAATGCTACATGTAGTAATTCTAAAATGTCTTGAATAATTTGATACTTGGAAATTGTTGTGCTCATGTTTAAGCTCTTGCATCATATACTTTGCACCCATTAATGAAGAAACACTTAGAGCTTGTAAATTTGGTTTGCATATTTGGTCTCTCTAAAGTCTAGATAATTTCTAGTATTGAGTTTTGAACAACAAGGAAGACGGTGTAGAGTCTTATAATGTTTACAATATGTCTTTTATGTGAGTTTTGCTGCACCGTTCATCCTTGTGTTTGTTTCAAATAAACCTTGCTAGCCTAAACCTTGTATCGAGAGGGAATACTTCTCATGCATCCAAAATCCTTGAGCCAACCACTATGCCATTTGTGTCCACCATACCTACCTACTACATGGTATTTCTCCGCCATTCCAAAGTAAATTGCTTGAGTGCTACCTTTAAAATTCCATCATTCACCTTTGCAATATATAGCTCATGGGACAAATAGCTTAAAAACTATTGTGTTATTGAATATGTACTTATGCACTTTATCTCTTATTAAGTTGCTTGTTGTGCGATAACCATGTTTCTGGGACGCCATCAACTATTCTTTGTTGAATATCATGTGAGTTGCTATGCATGTCCGTCTTGTCCGAAGTAAGAGAGATCTACCACCTTAATGGTTGGAGCATGCATATTGTTAGAGAAGAACATTGGGCCGCTAACTAAAGCCATGATTCATGGTGGAAGTTTCAGTTTTGGACATATATCCTCAATCTCATATGAGAATAATAATTGTTGCCACATGCTTATGCATTAAAGAGGAGTCCATTATCTGTTGTCCATGTTGTCCCGGTATGGATGTCTAAGTTGAGAATAATCAAAAGCGAGAAATCCAAAATTCGAGCTTTCTCCTTAGACCTTTGTACAGGCGGCATGGAGGTACCCCATTGTGACACTTGGTTAAAACATGTGTATTGCGATGATCCGGTAGTCCAAGCTAATTAGGACAAGGTGCGGGCACTATTAGTATACTATGCATGAGGCTTGCAACTTGTAAGATATAATTTACATAACTCATATGCTTTATTACTACCGTTGACAAAATTGTTTCATGTTTTCAAAATAAAAGCTCTAGCACAAATATAGCAATCGATGCTTTCCTCTTTGAAGGACCATTCTTTTTACTTTTATGTTGAGTCAGTTCACCTATCTCTCTCCACCTCAAGAAGCAAACACTTGTGTGAACTCGTGCATTGATTCCTACATACTTGCATATTGCACTTGTTATATTACTCTATGTTGACAATTATCCATGAGATACACATGTTATAAGTTGAAAGCAACCGCTGAAACTTAATCTTCCTTTGTGTTGCTTCAATACCTTTACTTTGATTTATTGCTTTATGAGTTAACTCTTATGCAAGACTTATTGATGCTTGTCTTGAAGTACTATTCATGAAAAGTCTTTGCTTTATGATTCACTTGTTTACTCATGTCATTACCATTGTTCTGATCGCTGCATTCATTACATATGTTTACAATAGTATGATCAAGGTTATGATGGCATGTCACTTCAGAAATTATCTTTGTTATCGTTTTACCTGCTCGGGACGAGCAGTAACTAAGCTTGGGGATGCTGATACGTCTCCGACGTATCGATAATTTCTTATGTTCCATGCCACATTATTGATGATATCTACATGTTTTATGCACACTTTATGTCATATTCGTGCATTTTCCGGAACTAACCTATTAACAAGATGCCGAAGAGCCGCTTGTCGTTTTCTGCTGTTTTTGGTTTCAGTAAATCCTAGTAACGAAATATTCTCGGAATTGGACGAAATCAACGCCCGTGGTCCTATTTTGCCACGAAGCTTCCGAAGACCGAAGGGGAGTCGAAGTGGGGCCACGAGGTGGCGACACACCAGGGCGGCGCGGCCCGGGCCCCGGCCGCGCCGGCCCGTGGTGTGGGCCCCTCGTGACGCCCCTTTACCCGCCCTTCCGCCTACAAATAGCCTCCGTCGCGAAACCCCCGGCACCGAGAGCCACGATACGGAAAACCTTACCGAGACGCCGCCGCCGCCAATCCCATCTCGGGGATTCTGGAGATCTCCTCCGGCACCCTGCCGGAGAGGGGATTCATCTACCGGAGGACTCTTCACCGCCATGGTCGCCTCCGGAGTGATGAGTGAGTAGTTCACCCCTGGACTATGGGTCCATAGCAGTAGCTAGATGGTTGTCTTCTCCTCATTGTGCTTCATTGTTGGATCTTGTGAGCTGCCTAACATGATCAAGATCATCTATCCGTAATGCTATATGTTGTGTTTGTCGGGATCCGATGGATAGAGAATACTATGTTATGTTAATTATCAAGTTATTACCTATGTGTTGTTTAAGATCTTGCATGCTCTCCGTTATTAGTAGAGGCTCGGCCAAGTTTTCGCTATTAACTCCAAGAGGGAGTATTTATGCTCGATAGTGGGTTCATGTCTCCGTGAATCGGGGAGTGACGAAACCCCTAAGGTTATGGATGTGCTGTTGCCACTAGGGATAAAACATTGATGCTATGTCCGAGGATGTAGTTACCGATTACATTACGCACCATACTTAATGCAATTGTCCGTTGTTTTGCAACTTAATACCGGAAGGGGTTCGGATGATAACTCCGAAGGTGGACTTTTTAGGCATAGATGCATGCTCGGATGGCGGTCTATGTACTTTGTCGTAATGCCCAATTAAATCTCACTATATTTATCATGACATGTATGTGCATTGTTATGCCCTCTCTATTTGTCAATTGCCCGACCGTAATTTGTTCACCCAACATGCTTTTATCTTATGGGAGAGACACCTCTAGTGAACTCGTGGACCCCGGTCCTATTCTTTACATCGCATACAATCTACTGCAATACTTGTTTTACAGTTTTCTACAAACAATCATCTTCCACACAATACGGTTAATCCTTTGTTACAGCAAGCCGGTGAGATTGACAACCTCGCTATTTCGTTGGGGCAAAGTACTTTGGTTGTGTTGTGCAGGTTCCACGTTGGCGCCGGAATCTCTGGTGTTGCGCCGCACTACATCCCGCCGCCATCAACCTTCAACGTGCTTCTTGGCTCCTCCTGGTTCGATAAACCTTGGTTTCTTTCTGAGGGAAAACTTGCTGCTGTGCGCATCATACCTTCCTCTTGGGGTTCCCAACGAACGTGTGAGTTACACGCCATCAGGGCACATGATGAAAGATTGCCCCAACAAAAAGAACGGAGGAGGTCAATCAGGAGGAGGAGGAAGCCGAGGAGGAAACACCGGAGGGAACTGGAAGAACAAGAAACCCTTCGGCAAGCTGAACTGCACTAGTCTGGAGGAGGTGGTCAACTCCGATCAGGCGGTGATAGGTACGCTCCAGATACTCACTCATCCTGGCAAAGTACTTTTTGATACTGGTGCAACTACATCATTCATTTCTCAACAATTCATCATCAAACATGGGATTAGTTGCACTAAGTTAGATACACCCATAACCATACTTTCTGCGGGGGGAACGATAGTAGTAACTCATACCAAACAAAAACAAGTCATTATGATCAATAAGTGCGCTTTTGACGCAGACCTCGTTCATTTTACCGATGAAGGACATTGATGTCATTCTTGGTATGAACTGGTTGGAAACTAATGGAGCATTGATCGATCGTGTGAACAAGACGGTATCTTTGAAAAGCCCCGATGGAAGTAGAATGATCTACCAAGGCGACAAGCATACACGGATCGAAGTCGAGCTACAACTGAACCAGCATGAAGGAGGTGAAGTTAGAGGATATACCTGTAGTAAATGAATTCCAGGATGTGTTTCCTAAGGAATTACCTGGAATGCCACCAGATAGGGAGATAGAATTCACTATCGACCTAATTCCAGGAACAGCTCCGATTGCTAAAGCACCATACAAGATGGGGCCGAAGGAGTTGAAAGAACTTAAGGAGCAATTGGATGACTTGGAACAGAAAGGATTTATACAAGAAAGTGTTTCACCATGGGGATCACCTGTGATCTTCGTAGATAAAAGAGATGGAGGAAGAAGGATGTGTGGAGACTACAGGAATCTGAACAACGTCACAATCAAGAACAAGTATCCACTACCATGAATACAAGATCTATTTGATCAAGTTAGAGGCGCGGGAGTCTTTTCCAAAATTGATCTAAGATCTGGTTATCACCAGATAAAGATCAAGAAGGAAGACGTTCCGAAAACTGCCTTTGTTTCAAGGTATGGACATCATGAATACCTTGTAGTGCCATTTGGATTAACCAATGTGTAACACCCCACTTTTTGCAACCTTGTTTATTTGTCCATAATGCAAAAATTAGGGGGAACAAAAACTTTTTCTTAGACTATAGATAGATGAATTGCCTTGATCTGTTGGTTATGATGAATTGCCTTGATCTGTTGGTAGATCAATTTTCTTGACTGCTTGTTGAGTTTTGTCTTGAGCTACCTCATAGAACAACACCCCTAGTGGTTAAACAAGCAACTCACCAAATAAAACACATGTGTGGCTTAGGAAAAATTGTTTTCCTTCTTACTACATCAAACCTCTCTCCCGATGACAACATGAGTGTGCCATCTTGATTTTTCTCTTTGTGGTACAAGATAGCTCAATCATCCTTAATTCACAACTTGGTGATCTCAATGCATGGATCTCATCTCGTGCATCTCCCTCTTCAACCTCCACGTCCTGCATGTCTCAGTCAATCCTTGCAACTCATATATCCAACTTGATCTGGTATCCTATCCCATGTTCCAGCACCAGATCACTTCTTCCTCTTTTACCTCTTGTTTTTGTTTTCATTCAAATTTAATCTTTACAAAACCAAGAGTGGGACTGATGGGTACATTATGTAGCCACCACCTACCCTTGAGGACACTCCTCTCTAAATGTGTTTCCTTTCTCAAAACCCCTTTGTTATCCTTCTCTGGTTTTGGATCACAAAACTACTTCTAGTTGTATTAAATCTTTTCAAGATATTTCTTCAAAGGAAACAAAGAACTGAAATGGGTTTTGTTTCTCATCCCATTTCTACCAAGTACTGGTTTCTAAAACTTTTCTTTCTATTTTGCTTTCCCTTTTCACAAAAGGCTTGTTATGGTATCTATACCATTTCTTGTTTATTTTAAGTTTGAGAAAAACTCTACTTTACTTGAGAAAGTGAGTAGAATATTTTGAGCTTCTATGTTCCAACTAGTTCTCTCTCAATATTTCCAAATTCCATTCCACTTGAGTTCATTCCCAATTGTCCCTAGACAATTGAGGTGTTTCAAATACTTTTCAAATAAGTTCTATTTCAAATGACAACTCTTGCACATCTTATGCACATCTCTGATCTACCACATTCTATTCCCCCATCCTCCAATTCTTGATCAAATGGATGATCATCTGATACTTCCAAATCAATCCCAATTGACCTCTTATTTGAAGAGCAACTTATATTTTATCATGCCCATCTCAATCCTCTATTATTTTCCATCATCACCTTGACCTCATGAATTGATGATGTATGTCAATATATTCATCCTTGTGAGTATATGGATACTTCACTCACCATCTCTCAAAACCTTGCTCTACCATTGTCTCAACCACCATCACCATCCCATCTATCTTGACATGCTCATGCATTGTTGCATGTGGTCAATCCCCAATCTCTTCAATATTGAATTCAAATAAAAACTACTACTCATCAAATATACCTTGGGAACTATCTTCATCATAAGTTGGTCTCAACCAAAGTGGTGGAGATTATTCTCATGGCACATGGCACATGCCACCCTCATACTCCTTTCTATCTTTATGTATTTACTCCTAATCTTATCATCATCAAAATCACTCATTGACATTACCTCCTCAACATCATGCCTTGATCTATTCACATGGATGTGTGCATTTCTTTCTTTGTTCATTTTTGAGTGGCACATGAAGGAGCCGGCCATGGCAAGATTTTCGGCCAGCCATTCCTCTTCTTTTCCTTCCTCCACAAGCCTTGCCTCCCAACTACCCCAACAATTAAATGGGCAGCCACCTTCCTTGGCCAATGAAAAAAGGAGGCAGCCACCCCTCTCCCTCTATAAAAACCCCCTAGCCGGCCACCTCCTCCCCTTTGCTTCATTTTTTCTCACTCTCCACTCCCTCACACTCTCTCCCTGCCCTCCACCACGAGCTGCTGCTCCACCTTGCCCCCATGGCCGGCCATGGCCATGAAGAGCACTCCAAGATGCAGCTCCCTCCTCTCCCAAGCTTCCCCTCACCATGAGAGCTTCCCTCTCACTCTCTTTTCCCCTAATCTTTGATGAATCCAGCCCTATTTCTCCTTTCTCCTCTCACAAGATTGGATCTTGATGCAGGTGCATGTTGGTCCAAGCATGGAGAAGATTGAGCAATCCTCAGATCTGAAGTTCTTGAGCAAAGTTCGTCCAAAAACTTGCTGTAATTTCTGTTATCTTGCTGTTTCAGATTCTGGTACAAACTTGTAAAATCCGCCAAATGTCGTGTGCAGATCCAAATCGAGTGGTTCAAAGTTCTGAAGATAGGTATTGAAAAGATCTACAACTTGGCGTCGGTCTCATCCTCAAATTCGTTACGGATTTTGCATGGTACATAAAGTTCTGCAAACATGCAGAATCACTGTTTGTTAGATTTCTCCCGTTTTACAAAACCTTTTTGAGCAAATTAAACTGGGAGTGAAAGCCCTCTCCAATACCTACATTTTGGCGGTGGTTTCACTTCGATTGACCTCCTGAAACTGAAATGGTTCACAGATCAAGATCTGGTCAGATCTGACTTTGTCGAATTAAACCAGGAGCATGGAGACGAATTTTTGAATGAAACCAACTGGGTAAGAACCACCTATTCAATACCTTTCAGATGCAGAAGACCTCATATTTTTATGATTTGTGTATGATTTTTGATGAATTAAACTTGTTCTGTATGTTCTGCAGACATGGCTGTTAGATTTTAATTCATCAAAAATCCATTTTTGAACCTAATTGAGTGATTCCACTTCTGTAGGATTACTGAATGTTTTCTTAATCATCTCAAATAAGTTTCAAACCTTTATCTATTCTGTAACTCCAGAGGTGAAGCAAATGGTACAGACATGCAGTAATCTTGTCAATCCATTTGTGAGAGTTTCAGAAACAATTTGAACCCAAATCCAATTGTGTATGCATCTATGTTTCAATACCTTTCATATGCCAGTGGCCTCATGTTTTTAGGATTTTTCTACGATTTATGGCTTACAGATCTTGTTTTCTGTACAGTCAGATTCAAACAAATTCCTAAATTTGTAGGATTAATATTTTTGGGTGATTCCAATTGGGTTAGTCTTGTATTAGTACTGGACATCTAGGAAAAATATTATTAGTCTCTGTTCATGCATATTTGTTACTGTTAGTAAGGTATATGTGTGACATGCATTGTTGGACCAAAACTTGTTGGTTTATTTAAAACCCTTGATCAACTCTTTTTAGTAGGGATGGGCAACCTTTGTTTTATGCTTGCAAAACAAAACCTCTGCAATTTGACTTCAGCTCTTTTGTTTTGCTTAAGTTTTCAAATGGTGAGGCATATCATTTGCTTCCTATTTTTTTTGAGAAGTGTTATGTAAGCTTTATAAAATAGGGAGAATGATTGCCCGCTTTTCCAAAAATGTTTGAAAATGTATGTGAATGTTTTTGATGCCAAACTAATGCACTTGTCATCTTTATGATGTTATCTACCAGGGGATATTTGGTTTACACCATGGTGATAACCGAGAGAGGCAATTGCTAAGTCGTGGCACTCTCATACCTCTACTAGGTAAATAAATGGGGTTTTCTAAATTAAAACTCTTAAAATTGTTTTGTGGTATCTATAAGTATTTTGTAGGTTATCCCTTATTAAGGTGGTTAGCTACTGATTGTTGATTTTTGTATGTTTGTTTTGTTGGTGCAATGTGATTGATTGTGTTCCTTTTATATTTTCCGGCGATAGATGCGAACAATTCCGGAGAAGAAGAAGAAGTGGAATCGGACGAGGATTTTATTTATATATGTTGTTGGAATTCTTATATTGATGGAGTTGAAGAAGTCCAGGGACAAATAAGCCAAGGCAGCCATCTTTGAACTCTGTTTGATGCCTAGTCGGATGTCATTTGTTGATGTCCCGAAGCATCTTATTTCCTTATGTGTTGCTCTCTCTATTTTTGTTGTCTTTGTATGGTGTAATTGGGGTACTCCCTTGTGGTGTTGTCCCACCCTTGCTCACATGTTGGAGGGATGCATGGCATCATGGCCGTGTTGTTCCCTTTGGTCGTCGTGTATGCTCAACTTGGGCATCTCTTACTTCCAAGATAAAAGTTTGCTTCACATCCACCACTTTGATGATGTCTAGAGGTATCAAAGTCATGAACCTTGGTGTAATTCTCAACTTGAGAGAAGTATGCCGTGTACCCTTGTGAATGTTGGTTGGGTAGTGAACTTTCCCCATCCAAGTTGCATCGAAGTACCACAAATCTGAAAGTTTGACCCACCCTATGTTGCCTTTATACATGCTTACCTTAAGCAAGTATAATTCCATTTGAGCCACTCACACCTACTCCTCATGGCGTGATGATCCTCATCTCGGTCGTGTTGTGTATTAGTCCCTTCTCATGAAACTATAGGTTGGGAACCCCTCAAGGTTTACCTTGTTGTAAATGTTTATGAAAACCTTGGGTGAGTTAACCCAAGTGTATGGTTTATGAAAGCAAAGGATCTTGATAAAGATGTTTGGGAAAGTGGTGTATGGAGGTTGGTTGAGCAACCGTGGTGTTGTGGGAAAAGGGAAAGGTTTCTAAAAAGGAGCACTGCGTATAAGTGTTCGCCGTCCCAACTTTTTATCGCGCAACCACACTACCCTGGTGTGGGACGGGGCTTAGCCCGTAGTTTGTTGAAGCTGGCAGGAGCACCCTTCACAACTTTCTAGGGAGGGTCACGACGACCTCCGACGCCTGGTTGCGCTCGCGAGGAGGCAATACACTCGTCTTAACCGATAGCCGGACGATTACCGAGGGTCTTCTCGTCATGGCGCCGGAGATACGCTCAAAGGGAGGTATGTCGCCGGGGTGCCGGGAAGGGGTAAGCCCGCAGGGAAGGACTCGTGCCGGTGGAGATGGGCGAAAGGTTATGTCCGGGTATCCGTCGTGGCATATGTTGTTATGCGGGGATGATGCCCACACGATAGGTATCCGGATAGTTGTGGGGAAAGTGTGCAAACTCTCGCAGAGTCAAATCTATTCGAATAGCCGCGTCCGCGGTCATGGACAAGTTGAAATGGCCATACTTAACCGGGGCTTGAGTTTTGTTTTTGGACAAATGATTTGCAAAGGAAGTGTTGTGTTTATGTGTACCGGAAAGGTACGGAAAATGGGTGTGTGTTGACCATACAGAGATGGTCGTGGAAAAATAAGACCGAGTGGGGAACTCTTTTCTAGTGTTTCATGTAGAGGAACTCTTCTTTAACAAAGATATAGAGATGTCATAGGACTTCCCTAGTATTCCCATCACCTCGAGATGGCGGTATGCTAACTCTTCTTCAATAAAGATATAGATATGCCATAGTTATCCTTTGAAGTATCTTCTTCAATAAAGATATAGAGGTGTCATAGTACCACTTTAGTGTCTCCATCAATTGCGATGTCGGGATGCTATATCCACAAGGGAAACCGATTCTCTTTCACATGCTATATCCACAAGAGAAACTAATTCTCTTCCTCGTGCTATTTCCACTAGAGAAATTAGCTCTTCCCTCTTGTCATCTTAGATTAGCACTTGTTATCTTGCACTCTTGCAAAGTACCTTTCTTGATGGTTTGCGAGTACAATTCCAATGTACTCACGGCTTTGTCCCCGGCTATTTACTTGGCCAGACTTGGAGGAACACGATGGATGAAGAAGGAGTTGGCGACGTCTATGCGAGCTAGGAACGTCTTCCCAGTCAGTTGCCTGTAGGGTTATGGCAGATGACTTGGGTACTGCGCTGCTGAAGTGATGATGCTACTCTGATGCTTAGTTAGGCCCTTCGAGGCTATTATGTAATTATCGGTCATGTGACCATGTTGTAATTTTCTTCTTCCGCTTTGTAATGGATGGTGTAATTTGATATCAGTTCGGTTATGTGTTCACGGCGCACTGATCATGGGATCGTGAACTGTATACATAACAGGGATTTTGGACAGCTAGTCCGGGGTCCCCACGTAGCTGGTATCGAGCTATCCCGATCGTAGGAGACCTTAGTTAGCATGGACGTTAGTTAGGAAACAATTACTTGGGGAAAACTATTTATGAAACAAATTGTTTCTTTAGTCGGAAGCATAGCTTCTACTCCTCTTATTTATTCAAAGCTTCTAAATTCTTATCTCTCCGCTTTATAAATGTTTGAAAATTCTTACTCTATTGTCTCATCCACTTCAAAACTACATATTGGACGATGTCCCCAACTCAGACCGGAGACTCTAACTCAAAGATGGATCAATCCCTCGGGAAGACTCGTGTATGTCCAACAGCAGATGTTCAAGATTGGAGGCCGACTTAGTGTGCAGATAAAAGAATAATAAGATCATGTCTTTGGTTGTCACCAAAGTCTGTCAGAGAGCTGACCTTGTTCCTCTTTGGACTCGCACTTTCGCAGTCGTCAAGGATCAAGTTCTCAATTTCTTGACTAGTTATTTTTAGGCCAGCCACGAGAAGATCTCTACTTCAGAAGCACCTCAACAGCCTACCTCTTCGAAGACCTCATGTTTCCGGGATGTCGAGACTAGAAGTTCTACGCAGCTTTCTCCTCCGCCTCAACATCAACGACCCAACACCCGGCCCCTTCACCACCAACTGCTACAAGGATCCAAATTGAAGCTGATGCCGACAATGTGAAGACATCAACATATGTGACCAGCCTCCAAACCTATAGGATGGATAGGACAAACTCAATCGCTTTGATTGAGCTACCCCCGCGCATTAGGAATTTTGGTGTACTTAGAGTATCATGGTTGGTGTGATGATTGCTTGTAGTTCCCTAGTGTGCTGCCTTGAGTGTTTGTATATGTTTGCTGTGTGCATGTATGTCTTGCTATTTAGACGTTCCCGCTCTTTTTAATTGTTTGAAATTTGTGAAACAGAAATAAAAAATGGAAATCTGCCAGTGTACTGTTTTGTTAATAAAAATAGTTTGGTAGCTCCAATTGATCTGATTCCAATTGCACTAGAACCAGTATGAAATTATCTTTCAGACGCCACTGACCTTGTATTTTTAGGATTTTTGTGCGATTTTTAATAAATAAAACTTGATCACTGTTTCTGGTTAGTATTTTGAGTCTCAAAAATTGAAAAATAAATATTTTTGAATGATTCCAATTGTGTTGATCTTGTTTTGTTACTGTGCATCTAGGAAAAATACCAGTAGCCTCTGTTAGTGGTATTTTGTCTCTGGTTATGGTTGTATGGGTGTCACATGTAATGATAGGATTGTTTGCCTCGCCGGTGTATTGTTAACTGCTAGTTAGTTGGGTAGATTAACGAAAGACTCTAACTCTAAACCCGTTAGCAGTTGTTTTCAACCATCAGGGAAACTAACTCAGACCCCTACCTACGCCGACTACTTTCAAGATCCGCTGAAGCATCTCCACTTCATCAAGAAAGCAGAAGCCCCTACCTTCAAGAGTGACTGGACCTCTGCGAGAAGACATACTAATTTGGTCTAACCTTAGAGCATTATCGCGCTAACCTCGGGGGTATCTTTTTAAAAACCACCCTGTAACACGCCGTCTAACAAGTTGAGTGAATCATTGCGTCAAAGACAAGCTACATCACATGGTTCATCTGGTCCTCACCAAGTGAAGCTCCTGAAGATACCTCAAGACTCAAGATTAAGTGTAGATTACCCACTAACTTTTCAACTGGTATAAGTCAGCACTGACCGTCAAGCTGAAGATTGCCTCCGACGACCCCTGTTGCTGCTTCATATGGGTACCAACCAGGCGTTTCTTCAACTTACTAACTCACCGCGCGTCCCATATGGTTTAGTTAACACGTGAGTGCTGCTTGAAGCTATGGTCTGCACGTCGCCCCCGAAGATTCTTCAGCTGAACAAGGAAGACCGATGACTTCTTCAGAAGCCCCAGACAGAACTACGAGGCAAAAGCTCTGAGTTTTTCCGAAAGATCGATGGAAAATTTTAAGGGTGGAAGACTTCGTCTTCCACTAAAATTTAAAGTTAACTCTAAAAAGTTTGCAGCCCTGCTTAAGCACCGTTGGGTGCACTAACCCTCCCACAGCCTTGAACCCCCTCTAGGATCGCGAAGAAACTACGGATCCAACACCCGCATGGAGTAGTCAACCTCTTCATGAAGCTCGCCAGCCGGCAGAAATCCATCATGTCTCCCGGAAGATGAAGCAACGACCTTCTCTACAACGGCACGTCTACAGAAGAATGGAGTCTGACTTTGGTTAAACTTTATAACCCCTCTAGTTCTACACTCAGTAATCTCGGGACGAGATTATTTTAAGGGTGGAAGAATCTGTAACGCCCCACTTTTGCAACCTTGTTTATTTGTCCATAATGCAAAAATTAGGGGGAACAAAAACTTTTTCTTAGACTATAGATAGATGAATTGCCTTGATCTGTTGGTTATGATGAATTGCCTTGATCTGTTGGTAGATGAATTGTCTTGACTGCTTGTTGAGTTTTGTCTTGAGCTACCTCACAGAACAACACCCCTAGTGGTTAAACAAGCAACTCACCAAATAAAACACATGTGTGGCTTAGGAAAAATTGTTTTCCTTCTTACTACATCAAACCTCTCTCCTGATGACAACATGAGTGTGCCATCTTGATTTTTCTCTTTGTGGTACAAGATAGCTCAATCATCCTTAATTCACAACTTGGTGATCTCAATGCATGGATCTCATCTCGTGCATCTCCCTCTTCAACCTCCACGTCCTGCATGTCTCAGATCAATCCTTGCAACTCATATATCCAACTTGATCTGGTATCCTATCCCATGTTCCAGCACCGAGATCACTTCTTCCTCTTTTACCTCTTGTTTTTGTTTTCATTCAAATTTAATCTTTACAAAACCAAGAGTGGGACTGATGGGTACATTATGTAGCCACCACCTACCCTTGAGGACACTCCTCTCTAAATGGGTTTCCTTTCTCAAAACCCCTTTGTTATCCTTCTCTGGTTTTGGATCACAAAACTACTTCTAGTTGTATTAAATCTTTTCAAGATATTTCTTCAAAGGAAACAAAGAACTGAAATGGGTTTTGTTTCTCATCCCATTTCTACCAAGTACTGGTTTCTAAAACTTTTCTTTCTATTTTGCTTTCCCTTTTCACAAAAAGGCTTGTTATGGTATCTATACCATTTCTTGTTTATTTTAAGTTTGAGAAAAACTCTACTTTACTTGAGAAAGTGAGTAGAATATTTTGAGCTCCTATGTTCCAACTAGTTCTCTCTCAATATTTCCAAATTCTATTCCACTTGAGTTCATTCCCAATTGTCCCTAGACAATTGAGGTGTTTCAAATACTTTTCAAATAAGTTCTATTTCAAATGACAACTCTTGCACATCTTATGCACATCTCTGATCTACCACATTCTATTCCCCCATCCTCCAATTCTTGATCAAATGGATGATCATCTGATACTTCCAAATCAATCCCAATTGACCTCTTATTTGAAGAGCAACTTATATTTTATCATGCCCATCTCAATCCTCTATTATTTTCCATCATCACCTTGACCTCATGAATTGATGATGTATGTCAATATATTCATCCTTGTGAGTATATGGATACTTCACTCACCATCTCTCAAAACCTTGCTCTACCATTGTCTCAACCACCATCACCATCCCATCTATCTTGACATGCTCATGCATTGTTGCATGTGGTCAATCCCCAATCTCTTCAATATTGAATTCAAATAAAAACTACTACTCATCAAATATACCTTGGGAACTATCTTCATCATAAGTTGGTCTCAACCAAAGTGGTGGAGATTATTCTCATGGCACATGGCACATGCCACCCTCATACTCCTTTCTATCTTTATGTATTTACTCCTAATCTTATCATCATCAAAATCACTCATTGACATTACCTCCTCAACATCATGCCTTGATCTATTCACATGGATGTGTGCATTTCTTTCTTTGTTCATTTTTGAGTGGCACATGAAGGAGCCGGCCATGGCAAGATTTTCGGCCAGCCCTTCCTCTTCTTTTCCTTCCTCCACAAGCCTTGCCTCCCAACTACCCCAACAATTAAATGGGCAGCCACCTTCCTTGGCCAATGAAAAAAGGAGGCAGCCACCCCTCTCCCTCTATAAAACCCCCCTAGCCGGCCACCTCCTCCCCTTTGCTTCATTTTTTCTCACTCTCCACTCCCTCACACTCTCTCCCTGCCCTCCACCACGAGCTGCTGCTCCACCTTGCCCCCATGGCCGGCCATGGCCATGAAGAGCACTCCAAGATGCAGCTCCCTCCTCTCCCAAGCTTCCCTCACCATGAGAGCTTCCCTCTCACTCTCTTTTCCCCTTATCTTTGATGAATCCAGCCCTATTTCTCCTTTCTCCTCTCACAAGATTGGATCTTGATGCAGGTGCATGTTGGTCCAAGCATGGAGAAGATTGAGCAATCCTCAGATCTGAAGTTCTTGAGCAAAGTTCGTCCAAAAACTTGCTGTAATTTCTGCTATCTTGCTGTTTCAGATTCTGGTACGATCTTGTAAAATCCGCCAAATGTCGTGTGCAGATCCAAATCGAGTGGTTCAAAGTTATGAAGATAGGTATTGAAAAGATCTACAACTTGGCGTTGGTCTCATCCTCAAATTCGTTACGGATTTTGCATGGTAAATAAAGTTCTGCAAACATGCAGAATCACTGTTTGTTAGATTTCTCCCGTTTTACAAAACCTTTTTGAGCAAATTAAACTGGGAGTGAAAGCCCTCTCCAATACCTACATTTTGGCGGTGGTTTCACTTCGATTGACCTCCTGAAACTGAAATGGTTCACAGATCAAGATCTGGTCAGATCTGACTTTGTCGAATTAAACCAGGAGCATGGAGACGAATTTTTGAATGAAACCAACTGGGTAAGAACCACCTATTCAATACCTTTCAGATGCAGCAGACCTCATATTTTTATGATTTGTGTATGATTTGTGATGAATTAAACTTGTTCTGTATGTTCTGCAGACATGGCTGTTAGATTTTAATTCATAAAAAATCCATTTTTGAACCTAATTGAGTGATTCCACTTCTGTAGGATTACTGAATGTTTTCTTAATCATCTCAAACAAGTTTCAAACCTTTATCTATTCTGTAACTCCAGAGGTGAAGCAAATGGTACAGACATGCAGTAATCTTGTCAATCCATTTGTGAGAGTTTCAGAAACAATTTGAACCCAAATCCAATTGTGTATGCATCTATGTTTCAATACCTTTCATATGCCAGTGGCCTCATGTTTTTAGGATTTTTCTACGATTTATGGCTTACAGATCTTGTTTTCTGTACAGTCAGATTCAAACAAATTCCTAAATTTGTAGGATTAATATTTTTGGGTGATTCCAATTGGGTTAGTCTTGTATTAGTACTGGACATTTAGGAAAAATATTATTAGTCTCTGTTCATGCATATTTGTTATTGTTAGTAAGGTATATGTGTGACATGCATTGTTGGACCAAAACTTGTTGGTTTATTTAAAACCCTTGATCAACTCTTTTTAGTAGGGATGGGCAACCTTTGTTTTATGCTTGCAAAACAAAACCTCTGCAATTTGACTTTAGCTCTTTTGTTTTGCTTAAGTTTTCAAATGGTGAGGCATATCATTTGCTTCCTATTTTTTTGAGAAGTGTTATGTAAGCTTTATAAAATAGGGAGAATGATTGCCCGCTTTTCCAAAAATGTTTGAAAATGTATGTGAATGTTTTTGATGCCAAACTAATGCACTTGTCATCTTTATGATGTTATCTACCAGGGGATATTTGGTTTACACCATGGTGATAACCGAGAGAGGCAATTGCTAAGTCGTGGCACTCTCATACCTCTACTAGGTAAATAAATGGGGTTTTCTAAATTAAAACTCTTAAAATTGTTTTGTGGTATCTATAAGTATTTTGTAGGTTATCCCTTATTAAGGTGGTTAGCTACTGATTGTTGATTTTTGTATGTTTGTTTTGTTGGTGCAATGTGATTGATTGTGTTCCTTTTATATTTTCCGGCGATAGATGCGAACAATTCCGGAGAAGAAGAAGAAGTGGAATCGGACGAGGATTTTATTTATATATGTTGTTGGAATTCTTATATTGATGGAGTTGAAGAAGTCCAGGGACAAATAAGGCAAGGCAAGCCATCTTTGAACTCTGTTTGATGCCTAGTCGGATGTCATTTGTTGATGTCCCGAAGCATCTTATTTCCTTATGTGTTGCTCTCTCTATTTTTGTTGTCTTTGTATGGTGTAATTGGGGTACTCCCTTGTGGTGTTGTCCCACCCTTGCTCACATGTTGGAGGGATGCATGGCATCATGGCCGTGTTGTTCCCTTTGGTCGTCGTGTATGCTCAACTTGGGCATCTCTTACTTCCAAGATAAAAGTTTGCTTCACATCCACCACTTTGATGATGTCTAGAGGTATCAAAGTCATGAACCTTGGTGTAATTCTCAACTTGAGAGAAGTATGCCGTGTACCCTTGTGAATGTTGGTTGGGTAGTGAACTTTCCCCATCCAAGTTGCATCGAAGTACCACAAATCTGAAAGTTTGACCCACCCTATGTTGCCTTTATACATGCTTACCTTAAGCAAGTATAATTCCATTTGAGCCACTCACACCTACTCCTCATGGCGTGATGATCCTCATCTCGGTCGTGTTGTGTATTAGTCCCTTCTCATGAAACTATAGGTTGGGAACCCCTCAAGGTTTACCTTGTTGTAAATGTTTATGAAAACCTTGGGTGAGTTAACCCAAGTGTATGGTTTATGAAAGCAAAGGATCTTGATAAAGATGTTTGGGAAAGTGGTGTATGGAGGTTGGTTGAGCAACCGTGGTGTTGTGGGAAAAAGGAAAGGTTTCTAAAAAGGAGCACTGCGTATAAGTGTTCGCCGTCCCAACTTTTTATCGCGCAACCACACTACCCTGGTGTGGGACGGGGCTTAGCCCGTAGTTTGTTGAAGCCGGCAGGAGCACCCTTCACAACTTTCTAGGGAGGGTCACGACGACCTCCGACGCCCGGGTTGCGCTCCGGAGGAGGCAATACACCTGTCTTAGCCGATAGCCGGACGATTACCGAGGGTCTTCGTCATGGCGCCGGAGATACGCTCAAAGGGAGGTATGCTGCCGGGGTGCCGGGAAGGGGTAAGCCCGCAGGGAAGGACTCGTGCCAGTGGAGATGGGCGAAAGGTTATGTCCGGGTATCCGTCGTGGCATATGTTGTTATGCGGGGATGATGCCCACACGATAGGTATCCGGATAGTTGTGGGGAAAGTGTGCAAACTCTGCGAGTCAAATCTATTCGAATAGCCGCGTCCGCGGTCATGGACAAGTTGAAATGGCCATACTTAACCGGGGCTTGAGTTTTGTTTTTGGACAAATGATTTGCAAAGGAAGTGTTGTGTTTATGTGTACCGGAAAGGTACGGAAAATGGGTGTGTGTTGACCATACAGAGATGGTCGTGGAAAAATAAGACCGAGTGGGGAACTCTTTTCTAGTGTTTCATGTAGAGGAACTCTTCTTTAACAAAGATATAGAGATGTCATAGGACTTCCCTAGTATTCCCATCACCTGAGATGGCGGTATGCTAACTCTTCTTCAATAAAGATATAGATATGCCATAGTTATCCTTTGAAGTATCTTCTTCAATAAAGATATAGAGGTGTCATAGTACCACTTTAGTGTCTCCATCAATTGCGATGTCGGGATGCTATATCCACAAGGGAAACTGATTCTCTTTCTCATGCTATATCCACAAGAGAAACTAATTCTCTTCCTCGTGCTATTTCCACTAGAGAAATTAGCTCTTCCCTCTTGTCATCTTAGATTAGCACTTGTTATCTTGCACTCTTGCAAAGTACCTTTCTTGATGGTTTGCGAGTACAATTCCAATGTACTCACGGCTTTGTCCCTGGCTATTTACTTGGCCAGACTTGGAGGAACACGATGGATGAAGAAGGAGTTGGCGACGTCTATGCGAGCTAGGAACGTCTTCCCAGTCAGTTGCCTGTAGGGTTATGGCAGATGACTTGGGTACTGCTGCTGCTTGAAGTGATGATGCTACTCGATGCTTAGTTAGGCCCTTCGAGACTATTATGTAATTATCGGTCATGTGACCATGTTGTAATTTTCTTCTTCCGCTTTGTAATGGATGGTGTAATTTGATATCAGTTCGGTTATGTGTTCACGGCGCACTGATCATGGGATCGTGAACTGTATACATAACAGGGATTTTGGACAGCTAGTCCGGGGTCCCCACACAATGCCCCAGCAATTTTCATGAATCTCATGAATAAGATTTGCATGCCATGTCTAGACAAGTTCGTCATCGTATTCATCGATGATATCTTGATTTATTCCAAAGATAAAGCTGAACATGCTGAGCATCTGAAGATAGTGTTGCAAACACTAAGAGAACATCAACTCTATGCCAAATTCAGCAAGTGTGAATTTTGGCTAGATCAAGTAGAATTCCTTGGTCATGTCATTAGTAAAGATGGAATAGCTGTTAACCCGAGCAAGGTAGCAGCAGTTCTAGAATGGGAAGCACCCAAGACTGTCAAAGAAATCCGAGGATTCCTAGGAATGGCAGGATACTATCGGAGATTCATTGAAGGATTCTCCAAGATAGCAGGACCAATGACGAAGCTGTTAAGGAAGAACACACCATTCGTGTGGTCAGAAGAGTGTGAGAAGAGCTTTCAAACTCTGAAGGAGAAACTCACCACAGCACCGGTATTAGCAGTTCCGGAAGTAGGCAAAGATTACACCGTGTACTGCGACGCATCCAAGCATGGATTGGGTTGCGTACTCATGCAAGATCGGAAAGTAATATCTTATGGATCAAGGCAACTCAGACCTCATGAGGTGAATTATCCAACACATGATCTAGAGCTAGCAACAGTGGTATTTGCACTTAAAACATGGAGTCATTTTCTCTATGGAGCCAAGTGTGAGCTCTATACGGATCATAAAAGTCTCAAATACTTCTTCACTCAGAAGGAACTCAATATGAGGCAGAAAAGATGGCTAGAACTAATCAAGGATTATGATTTGACCATCAATTATACTCCAGGAAAGGCTAATGTTGTAGCAGATGCTTTGAGTAGGAAGAGCACTGGAGGAGTGGAACAAGAGTTATCACCGGAGTTGAGGAAGGAAATAAGCCAAGCCCAGATACAACTTTGGGAGAAAGAAGCTCATGAAGGACTATCGGCTTTACAAGTAGCCGATGAGCTAAATGTCAACCTGAAGAATGAGATAATGATGGGTCAGTTGGACGATCCATTCATCGTGGAGGAGATGAGAATGATAGATGAAGGAAGACCATCAGAATTTCATCGAGGAGAATCGGGATCATTATGGTTCCAGAAAAGAATTTGTGTTCCGGATATTGCTGAAATCAAGGAAGTAATACTCGGGAAGCACATCAAACACCATACTCCATCCATCCGGGAAGTACGAAGATGTACATGGATCTAAAGGAGCTATTCTGGTGGAACAACATGAAGAGAGAAATAGCACAATATGTGGCGGAATGCCATACCTGCCAAAGGGTGAAGGCTGAACACCAAAGTCCGGCAGGAAAGTTACAACCTTTACCCATTCCAGAATGGAAATGGGAGGAGATAGGAATGGATTTCATCACCGGACTACCCATGACAAATAAAAAGAAGGACATGATATGGGTAATCGTGGACCGGTTGACGAAAAGTGCACACTTTTTAGCAGTAAATCAGCAGGATAAAGGAGAGAAACTCATCGATCTTTACATCAAAGAGATCGTGAGTAAGCATGGAGTGCCCAAGAAGATCGTGTCGGATCGGGGATCCGTGTTCACGTCAGCATTCTGGAAGCAATTACATGAAGCATTAGGATCCAAGTTGGACTATAGCACCGCCTATCATCCTCAGACAGGTGGACAAACGGAGAGAACTAACCAAATCCTAGAGGATATGCTTAGGGCTTGTGCCCTAGACTTCGGAGGATCATGGGAGGAGCACTTGCCACTAGCAGAATTTTCATACAATAATAGCTATCAAAGCAGCATCAAGATGGCACCGTTTGAAGCTCTGTATGGAAGGAAGTGTAGATCACCCATATGTTGGTATGAAGCTGGAGCAAGCAAGGAGTTTAATCCTGATTATGTCAAGGAAAAGCAACAAATCATTGACATTATAAGAGATAGGTTGAAGATAGCCCAAAGCCGACAAAAGAGTTACGCAGATCAGAAGAGAAGAACATGGGAGCCACAAGTTGGAGACATGGTATATCTCAAGGTGAGCCCGATGAAAGGACTTCAGAGATTTGGAGTAAAGGGAAAGTTAAGCCCTAGGTACATCGGACCTTTGAAGATTCTGAGTCAAAACCGAGGGTTAGCTTTTGAATTGGAACTACCGGGAAGGCTATCTCAGGTTCATAATGTATTCCATGTGTCACAACTTAGAAAATGTTTGAAGACACCAGATGAGCCAGTATCACATGAAGAACTTGAGTTACAACCAGATTTGACATACATCGAGAAGCCAGCAAAGATTCTCGAGGAAAACTGGAAACAACTCAGGAATCGAGCGATAAAGTACTGCAAGATACAATGGAAGCACCATCCCGAGAGGGAAGCCACCTGGGAAAAGGAGGAAGACCCGAGGAAAACATACCCCGAACTTTTCAGGTATTACAACCACAACTTCGGGATGAAGTTTTCTTTAAGGGGGAAAGGCTGTAATATCCCAGGTTTAGAGACGATCGAGGGGTAGATTTTAGAAAGGGATGTGCATTGCATCGTAAATTCTAGGGAAATTTCGCGCTTTTAAAACAAAACTGCATCGAAGGGGGACAAGTTTCTCTCTCGACACCTTACAGGGTTACGGTTTCGAGAGTGCGACAAACTTGTATCTCACCTAACTAATTTAGGGTTTTGAGAAGAGAGGAGAGTAAGTGCATTACAACTTAAGTTGCATGATTGAATTCAAACCTAAGTTGCATTTGAATTTAAAATTCAAACATCAAATGAATATCTCATAATTCAAATGTGAGGTGATTCATTAAGAAAATTATAAATAATAAACAATATAAACAATACAAATATAAAATAGAGCTCATTAGAGAAACTTGGAGCTTTATTGATAATCACACAAGATACATTGTCTTTACAATATTCAGATTTGAAAATATAAGATATTACAACACATTACAAGAATTGACAAAATGAAAAAAGAAAAAGAAAGAAAATTACAATGAATTGATCAATCCTAAACTACAAGTTGATCTTCATGAAATCCTGGAACAAGATGATCTTGCAATTCATCTTGATCATCTTCCAAGTCCCTGCATACACACAAAGAGAAGAAACAAGTTATGCCAAGTGGCAAAGCCACTTGGCAGATTAGAAAAAAATCAGTGAAATGGTGGATAATACCAAGCTCTGCCGAGCCGATCCTCTCACATCCAAGTGCAAAGCATCAGGTACACACACACACACAGGCAGCTTACACTGCATGTGTGCATGCTAAACAGCACACCAGCACTGAGAGGAGTCACCAAATGAAATCACCACTGCTGTCGACCAGAGAGCAAGGGAGAAGCATATATAACCTTTTTTTGAGCCAAACCCTAGCTGTTCACCGGCAGCAACTCCACAAGGGTAAGCACACCAAGAACAGCAAGAACAGGTGAACAGCTAGAGCTGTCTCACCTATCCCATAATCACCAGAATCAAACCAAGCATCAAGCTTGCAAGGAGGAGCAGGGCAAGCCAAGAAATCAACACAGATGACTAAACCTCTACACCAACAACCTTTCTAGGAGCTGGAGTGAGGTATACCCAGATAAACATGAGAAAGCCATGGTTTTGCTCATAAATAAGCATGTGCATATGTCACAGAAGCAAAGAGGGTAGAATACCCTATTTGTATCATCATTTGGCTATCAGCAATATGATGCTAGCAAAATAAGGGTAAAACCATTAGGAATGGATCCAAGGGAACACTGATCAAGCCCACAGAATTAAAAGGAACTTAACCAGGGAAATCCAGCAAGGAACTAATCCCTATCTAGCTACCCAGATTCACCTAGCAACACACAGCTAGCAAAGCCATCAGAATAATGGACAGATATCTGTCCAGTATGATTTCAACATCAAATAACCTGGCAGCCTATGAATGACTACCGGGATTAGTGCACAGAAGCATCCAACAGGGGTAGGAGCAACCATTTCTAGCAGACAGAGCCTGCTAGGGTCACAACAGCTACCTATCCACACAGGAAATTCACCAAAGCATCACATCATTATCCAGTAGGATTCAGTATGAGCTAGGGTACCCAACCAGTGGTTGGCATCCCTCTAGCTACATCAGATTCATCCATATGATCATTACTGATAAACAGTTCACATCACTTATCCATCTAGTAAAGCAAGGAATTACAGATAAATGAAACAGTTCAGTAACCAAAGCACCAACATCTTGCCAGTGACCCAATGGCTCACTGCAAGCATCAGATGATGCTTGAGTAAGCATTAACACAACAGCACAAGTATAAGTGTCACATAGACACCAGGTGAAGCACCAGTAAGGCACATGCAACAAGCAAGTGATGATCATTTGATCATCAGAGCCTGCTAAAACATGCCATGGCAGGCTAGAATCAATCACTGGTATCCCACATGAATTCTATAAGCAACACTTGTATTACAGACTAGCACATAACCATTTTTATGGTTATAACCAGAAACATATCATCAAGGAATTGATGTATATGAACAACAATTAAGCAAGGCCAAATCTACTATAAGCCAGGACTCAATAATCATCACATAAATAATACTGTCTCTTGCTAAACAGCAAGAACCACTCACAGTAATGAACCAGGGGAGCTAGAGATTATTACAGCATAAGCATGCAAACAACAGCAATGGCTAGTGATGCTCAGATGAGCATCTAGCCAGATAATAACATGTATAACCCAAGGGTGAGCAGAGACAAGAATCAAAGGAAGCACACGCCACAGCAAGATTTGCACAAGCACATAGACTAGAGCAGGCATGGTAGTAGCAGCACAGCAGGCAGCATACGCAGCAGCAAGCACAAGCAGTAGCACAACAGCATGTCTAGCTCGATTGGCGCAGTAGAGCACCAGCATGACAACCACCACCATGAGGTGGAGCAGCCACGGCCAAAGCTCGAGGATAAAGATGAGGAGCAAGCAAGACAGAGAGAGTGGAGGAGAGCAGTAGGTCGTGCACCTGGAGCAGCGCACCGGCGTGCCATGGCGGCACGGCGGCACAGGCCATCAGGGAAGCGCCAAGCAGCGCCTGGCCTGGCGTCGCCGAGCAGGGGGGCGCTCCAGCATCGCCACGACGCCTGGATCGACGGCGGCCGACGAAGCACCAGGAATCGCCTCGGTCAGGATCACAAGCGAGGTGCGGATGCACGATGACGAAGGCGAAGAATGAATCGGCGCGGACCACCGTGTTCGCCGTCGAGCGGCGGATCAGATCCACCTGATCTCGCCGGCGGCGACGGCCTGAGGCGGCGGGGATAAATCGGCGACGGCGGGGGCGATTTTGGTCGCCAGAGCGAGGAGGGGATTAGGGTTAGGACACGCGCGAGAGAGAAGGAGAGACTGAACGGGTTGGGCCGGACCAGGTGGGTCGGCCAAACCTGACCCTTTGGGCCACCTGACAGGTGGGGCCCAAGGGCATTTAGGTCATTTCACAATTCATATAAATACAGAAACTTTGAAATTAAATAAGAAATGCTTAGGAGCTCGTAAAAATAAATTAAAAATATGAAAATGGATCAGCATAAAATTCTCTATTTAAATAAAATACCAAACAAAGACAATTAAGAATAAATCTTATTTTGATGATTTAAATAATAATTTAAAACACACATACTATTTTCAATAATGAAAATAAGTCCATTAATGCAAATGGACTATCAAAAACACCTTGACAATATCTCAAGGTTGTATTTACCCTAAATCAAGTATCTCTAAGATGTTCTTAGTATTTAACCTCTCATAAAATAACAACGACATCGGAAGGGGAAAACAAACCCTAAAACTGGAATCATGCATAATTGCTTCTTTAACCATTGCCCTTATCGGACAATGATGCTATTTTTCAGAACCAGAGGACAAGGGTCAGTCCACACCATCCAACTGCAAAACTTTGCGGTGTTCGAGCAAGTTCATCACTTGCTCATGTCATTTGAGTATTTCTATCAAATTACTTGCAAAGTATTATGGTTATCACTATCGCATAAAAATCAAAACCACTACTTTCATAACTATGAATATGACTATGTGGTGGGCAATGGAACCATGGATTGTGTTGAAATGGTGGAGGTTCCATTGCAAGGATTTATATCCATCTAGGATTAAACAACAAATGTCGCCAGTGATTCCTGTGCCGTAATAACCGTGTTAACCATAAGATCCGGAGTGGGACGGAGTAGTCAAAAGTGTTTCCACCTCTCGTACATCAATGGATGCACTTACCGTAGACACTTGACCCAGGTTGGGCAAGCGGTGGGGTGGGGATCCCATTCTAATTCCCCACGGTAAGTGGTCTATGATGGGTTGCAGCTACCGGCGAAGGAGTTTGGTTAACGAGTCCCAGACTGTCTTCGTGGTCGGGGTCCATCCTTAATTGGTATAAGAGGACCGGCGAGGACCCAGGGTCGGGGTTTGCAACAAAGGGTGGGTGTGCGAGGTAGCGGAGGAACATGATTGGCTTGACCTTATACCGGGCCTCACACCATAGGAAGTGTGGACGGGAAAGCTGCCCGGTTGGCACCAAGGTTAAGATCTCTTATGGGTAAAGCAACACACCTCTGCAGAGTGTAAAGAACCGTGACTCCGTCACTCCCTGTTCCGGGATAAGGAACTGCGAACGCGGCCGGAAAGGAGCTCCATGAAGTTCTAGTAAACCGGTGAAGGCTGACGGACATAGTTTTTTGGAATAAAAGCAATCTCTTGAAGAAATGTTTATCAAAACTTGCGTTGGTATTAGACTTTCTGGTCTAATATCGTAGCTAGTGCATTAAACACCTCTTTCCTATAATGAACTTGTTGAGTACGCTCGTACTCATCCCACTCTTAAATCCCTTGCTTAGATTGTCTGAATCGTCTGGAGGAGGACTACGACAACAATGAAGGAGCCGAGATCATCGGCTATGAAGAACCAGACCTCTCTGGAGGTATAGAAGGCGTAGACTACCTCATCGTCTACGGATCCGGGGAGGCTTCCGGGGGAGATCAAGCCTAGAGACATCCAGTAGTAGTCGTAACCGAGCAGCCCGAACTTTTAGTATTTAGCTGCTCGTGGCAATAAATGTATAACCTAGTGAAACTTCTATATTGTAAGTTAAGTTGGGTTCGCCTCGAACCCAGGAGTATCCCTCTTAGGACCCAAGAGGAGCTCCAAGACAATATATGTTTGATGCTTGTAATAATAAGTGAATGAGTTATGGACCCCGCTATGTTCTGTTGTACTACTCTGAGGGATGTAATATTTGCGGAATGGTACTTCGTGAATGTTATATCAACGACTGGCATACTACAACATGCAGTGGTATGCAGGGTCACCACAACTGGCGAAGAAGTTCATCCTTTTCAGTCACCCGAGCTTCGGCAACCAGCCTGGATGCCTCTTCTTCCTTCAGCCTCTCCTTCAGCTTGCTGAGCTCCTCCTTCAGGGAGTCGACCTCTTGGCGAGCAGCAGCGGCTATTTTGTTTGCACCTTCCAACTTCAAGGAAGAGGAGTTAACTTCCTTTTGCAGCCGAACCTTGTCCGCTTCCAGAGAAGTAAATTGGGAGGCGAAGGCCTCCAAGGAAGATATAACGCCTCGCAAATCCTTAAGGAAAGGGGAAAATAGACATTTGATGAAGAATCGTTAATCAAGGCACATTCAGGAAAGATAGCAGTACGATCGAGAAAGACTTACAGTTTTTCCTAATAAAGGAGTTGCGGCGGCGATAGTCGAAGGAATGTCCTTCCCCTTAGAAAGGGAGGAGGCAGTCGATATTTGAGCCGCGGGGGTTGCAGTAGGAGCCGAAGCTTCGGAAGCTGCGACGTCTGGCAGAGCAGCGTCAGATTTGGCCTTCTTAGGCTGGGGCTCGATGAGACCTTCGTCACTGCGAAAGGAAATGGTTAGCAAAAATGATGAGAGAAATACGAATGATGAAAGAAAAATACGAGCTCTAGGAAAAAGACATTTACAGGTCGAAGAGATCGTCTTCATCGGCAAAGCCGCCGGTTGACCTCTTCACAGGCGGAGCTCTGACCTCCTCCACAGCTGCATTAATAAAGGCATCATGATCAACGTCGTCATCACACACTGATCCCGCTGTGTCGCAAGTATCGTTGACTGGGGGAGGAGGATCGGCAAAGACAGCTTCAGAATCTATCGGATCATCATGTTCGGCAGTATGAAAATCGACAGGAGTTGAGGAACCTCTTCCTTCGGAAGTGTCGTTTGGTAAATCATGCAAGTTTTCAGAAACTATGGGAATCTGTCAAATAAAGGAGTAAATAAGAACAATAGTAGTTGTATCAGCAGAGTGGAACAGGGTGATATGGGTTTGAGAAGAGAAATTTACCTCTGTCAACGGATGGTCGGCATCAAGGGGAGTATAAGAAGATATCAACGGGATCGAGTCTTCCTGGCTGAAGAGGGTGAGGCGACGAACTTCATCAAGCAGCTCCTTTTCTGATAGTTCGGCGATGTTTATCCTGGTTTCATCTTTTGGACCCGAATACAACCACATCGGATGGACCCTGGCCATGATTGGCTGGACTCGACGTTTCAAGAACACTGCAGCTACCTCTGTACCAATCATGGTTTGGCCGTCGGTTTCTCTGATCCGAAGGAATTTGGCAAATAATTCGTCGGCTGTTGTCTTTTCATCAGGAGAAAGAATGTTCTTCCAAGAATGCTTCGGCTTGGCTTCAAGGACGTCGGCAAAGCAAGGAAGCTGGGACTCGGTTGTTGGGGAATCCTTAACATAAAACCATTTCAATCTCCATCCTTGCACGGATTCTCTCATTGGGAAACTGAAATTTGACCTCTGAACGAGCGACAAATCCCACTCCCCCAATGACAAAGGCTCCATTGCTACTACTGTATCTCTTTACGAAGAAAATTTTCTTCCACAACCCAAAGTGAGGCTCGATGCCCAAGAACGCTTCACAGAGGGTGATGAACACAGCAACGTGGAGGATTGAGTTAGGGGTGAGTTGCCATAGTTGGATTTCGTAAGTGCGCGTAAGACGATGAAGGAACTCGTGAGCAGGAAGCGAGAGACCCCGGTACAAGAATGACAGGAACATCACGGTAAAACCAGCAGGAGGATTGGGCCGAGAGATCGCACCTGGGAGAATAACATCCTCCTCATCGGAGGAGATGAGCCCAAGGCTCCGAGCCCTCTTCTCATCACGCTTTGTGATGGAGGACGCTAGCCAGTCCCCGGGTCTGGCCGCGGCTACCGAACTTGGTGGCGCCGGTGGTGTCGGAGCTGGGGGAGGAGCATCTGGCGCGCTTCTCTTCGGAAGGTTCGAGGAAGCCTTGGCGGCGGCGGCACCACTCGTAGAACTGGCGGCGGCGATGAAGTTCTTCTTCTTCACCATCGCAAGATCTGGAGAAGATCTAAAAATGGTGGCGGCGGCACGGCGGTTGTGAAAGAGAAAGGTAGAAGGAGAACAGGAGGATGCTACGATGGATATGAAAGAATGCCGAGGATTTTTTCCTAATGGATTTTAAGAAGAGGAAAACCTAAGGATTACGTGGCACGTGTCGTTGCTGCCAATTCATTAAAAAGACCCTTTCTCCATCGATTGCGAAAATCGAGGAGGCACCTTGGTAACTATACGAGGAAAGCGGATATTACTTAAAAACAGAGCCAGGCAGAGGTAGGATGGGCCCAGCGGGCCGCGTCCTGTCCGTCAAGATCAAAGTGACAATAACGTCATCGGTGACATCATGAGGAACACTCGAAGCATTCGAAGAAATATAAAAGATATCGGATGGTGAACTTGAGTCTATGTACGGATCGCGAGCATCCGCACCTAGACTCGGGGACTACTCCCATCGGGAGCGCTGGACGCGCACCCGATAAAATGAGGACTCGAAGATATTCATGTGAAGAAATATTTGGGGAAAAGGATGAAATGCTCAGCTCGAGTCTGCACCCGGATTTCAAGCACCCGTGTCCAGACTCGGGGGCTACTCCCATTGGGAGCGCCGGATGCGCACCCGATAGAACTTTTTTGCACTCCAGGATCATGCCCGGGGACTTGATTCTGTGTAGGTTGACGTTGTTTTGCCATCGGCAGTTAACCAACAAAAGTTGGGCACGTTACTCATTATCCCTTACGCACGGAAAACTTATCGAAGAAAACAAGCTTTGGTACAAATGTATCGGATGATCCATGAAGACTTGCAGCAAAACTTCGGGAGAAGAAAATGTTCGAGTGGTACAACTTGAGTCTACGTACGGATTGCAAGCATCCGTACCTAGACTCGGGGGCTACTCCCATCGGGAGCGCTTGACGCGCACCCGATAGAATAAGATGATGCTGGTTCAAGATGGACAAAAACAATCTAGGAGAAGAACATTAGGTGGAGGCATACTTTAGTCTCTACCCGAACTATCTTCGGCTAGACACTCGGGGGCTACTGACGTGGGCATAACCCTTCGGGTAACCGACATTGCCCTACCCTATACGATCTAGCTGGAGGCCCATGAAGGTATTCAATGACAAGATGGGCCACTTGGATGGCGCAGCAGAAGATTCCTTGGCGAACAAGACAATGAAGGAAAATTTAGAGATAGAACTACTGTAAACCTAGTCGTACTCGGTTAGATCTCTTGAGATCTGGCCTCCTATATAAAGGCCAGGAGAGGGGCTGCCGAGGGACACGTACAATCTTAGCCACCAAAAGTCTAGAGCTAGGTCGCCGCAGCACTTAGCCTCTCGACGAGATCTCAGCCGAACCCTTCGGCACCCCATTGTAACCCAATATTCTCATAATCAAGATCAGACAGGCAGGACGTAAGGGTTTTACCTCTTCGAGGGCCCCGAACCTGGGTAAATCGCTCTCCCCGCTTGTCTGTGAACCGATGTCTCGTGTCAGCTTACAGGATTCCATCAACCCTAAGCCCCTATCGGAGGGCATTGCCGAGGAGCACCCTCGACAACACTCCTAGACAATGTCTCCCCCATGGCGTCAGAAGACTATGATGCGTGGTGAAGCGAGATGGACGCTGCCGAGGAGGCTAATGGTCAGTCTTCTCCGCCTAAGTACGTCTTCGTGACCCTTGCTGGCTGACGGCGGTTAATAGAAATGCCAAAAAGAATCTTGATACGCTGGAACTCCAAGTGCAGAGTGTTGTATGAGCAGAGTATTGTCCCCACAAAGGTGACTCTAGGGTTTATATCGAACTCTCGGAGAACTGGACAAAAGAGTATACTCTTCTCTCTTCTTCTAGCAATCCTGCAAGTAAAATAAAGGCCTTGTGTCCCCAACTCCACCGTGTGGTTGTCAAGCACAAGGTTTCGCGTAAGTAAATAACACAAGTAGAAATAAAACAAGTAAAAACTAAACTAGATAAAATAACTAAGTAAAAATAGTAAAGAGGTTGACTGTTTTTTGGTGTTTTGGATGCAAATAAGAAAAGTAAATATTTGCATTTTCGGATTAAAATGGTGCAACAAATAGAAAACAAGATAAAACCAATATAAAGGTGTTTATTATGATAATAAGTGGACCGGGGTTCGTGGGTTCACTTGACTATTCTCTCTTAAAGTTGTGGTAAAATAGTAATTCTTCAATGAGATATGAAGGTGCAAATAATAGTATATGTAAGATCAGAATTAATATGAGCATCACGTCCTAACATAGAGACGATGAAACACATCTCTCTTGTATTCCATAAGAAAGAAACTCCATCAATCTTGTATTAAGAATTAATAGAGCATAACAATAAGTACTTTGACATGAAATTTGAATATCAAATATGCTACCTTGAACAAACAAGATCATCACTACTGTCACGTGATGAACATAGCACATGCATTCAATTTATTCCTAGCGAAGTAGCAAAAGAAAGGCAAAGCCATAATAAATATTGAACATATTGCCACTATCCAATCACTAAAACCATGTTACTCCATCTAATACACACATCACTACACACACGCTCTTGCACATATGTTTGATTAGAACAAATACTTAAAAATAGGGTACATAATATGCATATGTCAATACATCTGACACATAATGTGATCAGATCTCATAAAACAATATCACAGAATAAGGATCCACCACATATGTATTAAAAATATGACCATAATCATGATAGGAAGCTCATATGGCACTAATAACTACGAAGAACATGAGAGAAATAGATCAAGCTACTGCCACAAACTCGTAGTCCAGAGGTGGCTACTCCCCCTTGGTCATGGTGATGATGATGAAGACGTTGGAGAAGGTGGAGATCCCCCGGCGGTGATCCCGGCGGAGTTTCCCCCTCCAATCTTCTCTCAAGACCTCTGTTTTTGTATTTCTGTGTTTGTGCGGCGCTCTCCTCCCGAGAACTCTTTGGGGTCATATATATAGTCGTTTTTAGAGCAAAATACGTAGGTGGGTGAAAGAATTAGGGCAATCGGACGATCGATGGCCGAACGGATGTGGGTGGCGCGCCCTAACAAACTAGGCGCGCCACCTGGCCTCTCCAGGTGTGCTTCCAGGATCCAGGGTGCTTCTTCCGATAAAAAGTGACGCTCCAAAAATCCCAGGTCAATTTGACTCCGTATAGGTCTCTGTAAGTGAAAAATACATAAAACAGGGTTTTCTTGTTCTGCAGTGTTATAACCTGTAGAGTAAATTCCCTTTTTACCCCTTAGTTTGTCATTTGTGACAGTAATTACCCTATTTAATAAAAATTATTCCGATTTGCCCCATTTAGCGAAATTTCTTCCAACTCTGAGCCAATTTAGCGAAACTTGTGCCAATTCTCACCACATTTAAACTTAAGCATGGTTCTTATGTCATTTACATCCAATGGTAGTCCCAAACTCTCTCTTTGATGTCTTTTCTTCTTCCCCACTTCCTGCACGTCGTCGTGCAACAGGCAAGGCCATTGCCGCGAAGGCATGAAGACCGTCACTATGAACCGCATCTCGCGCGCTCTGACAAGGGACAACCATTCGGCGGCGCGGCATATGGCACGGATGCCGCGGCAGAGTACGTCAACGTCCGCGCCAGACGCCAGGTCAATGACGGGTCCTTCTGCTGAACATCAGACAGAGCACGGCGTGCATGACATCCATGAGAGACCTTGACACTGCAGAACATCCACTGCTATTAGGTCCCTGGTCGGCGTCCCAAGGCCGATTGACAGGCTCTTTCGATTACTGCGAGGAAGAGCAGCTATTTGCTGCGCGCAGACGTATAGAGGTAGTGCGGCACTGCGACCTCATGCACATCAGAGGAAGAAGACATTGAGCTCGCTGGAAGTATTTGGACAAATACGTTTAGATTGGAGTATGAGACTAGATAGCTCTGTAGGTTGTTAGATGCAACTAGCGGGCAGATCAAGTTCATTACTACACCGGTACAGTAACATCAGTACTGTAGATGATCCGTGCCCGCCGCCGGGAGAGGACGCAACGGAGTCAGGTGAGTACTAAGAAGGGAAAAGCTAGGGATAAAATATGTCAGGAAAAAACAAACGCGTGAGATGTGGAAAGATATATGGCTATGACGATTGAATCTCACCAAGTAGAATAGTGTAAAATATTTAATGAGGTAAGAATTGACACGAATTTCTCTAAATGCGGTAAAGTGAATAACTTTCTGCTAAATGAGGTAATCATTGTCACAAATGATAAAATAAAGGGTACAAAATGGAATTTACTCTAACCCAAATAAAGGGGATCATTGGTAAATCCACATATATCAATGTAAAACATGGTATTATTGTCATCATATTGCAAATATGTGAGAATTCAATGTGATAAAGGATAAAGTTCATGTATGCATTTTACATGCATCACTGGCCTAGATGATGACGAGAACGATTCAGATCTAACTCCACCTGGAAAAAGGATACCTGATCCTATGATTTCGGATGCTCTGCCACGGGTCCATACCCATCGGACGGATCAGCCGCTAGGCCGGAACCTATACTTCGCGGAGGAAACACCAGCTGAGGCGATCATGCGGCTAGCAGGTGGGAACGGGGAGAACGTCATGCACAAGGAAATCCTAACCAATCCCCTCCCCCCAGATTTGGTGATGGATCCAGAAGCCTTCGAAGCATAACAACAAGAACTCCTGGCTGAAACTTAGAACCTCAAAAAGCTTACCTCTGAAATCCTCAAGGACAAGGTCGCTACCGACCAAGAGTATGATCAAGCCCAGAACACGGAGAAAGCCTACCGGAAAGCGGAAGCGCTCATGGTCCAATTGGATATGCAAGTCAAGCAAACCCAACAGGACCCGAAGAAGAAGAGGACGAGGTGGAGAGACACACGATCCCCCTTGCAACATCAACTTCAACGACGCTGCACACCGTAGACCTCTGGCAACCCTAAAGGATAACATGCAGAAAGCAACGGAGCTCCTGGACAATGACGACGATAAAATCGACCTCGATTACCTAAGGGCGATCGTTGGCACTACCATGAAGCAGCAAAGCAAGGCGGATACTTCACGCAGGCTAGAATCCAACCCGGATGCTTACCTATCCACAACGCAAATATGCCTGCCGAAAAACAACAGGGCGTCGTGACGCCCAATCTCGTACCGGCTCATCAGAGTGCCGGAGAAATACCAAGGAACACCCGAACCCGATCCCCATATCTTCGAATACTCCTAAGGATAAACCTAAAAGGAAGGGTCCAATGTTCACTGGCAAAGACAAATACCATAACGCCTTGCCACCAAAGCACCGCGCCCTCACTGATGTAGTCCTGCCGGAAACGCTAGGCCCCTTGGGGCTGGTGGAATAAACATATACGACAACATTGAGCCCAAGAGAGGCCGGAATGATGATCGCAAAGGCAAAGGCAGGCACCCTCGGCGTGAAGGAGTCAACCGCCAGGACGGCGGTGGAAGCCACCGCAGCCGGAGCCAGCACCAGAAGGAGGGACGCGAAGAATTAGATGGCGGAAGAAAGAGGCATCACAAGCCCTCACACTGTTGTACGTCACCACCACCCAGTAAGGGAGGCGGAGGCGGGGGCAGAAGGTCACACTCACGCTCCTCTAATGGCGGAAAAGGAGGGTACGATGCTCGGGACCGTTTGAATGAGTATAACATCGATTTCACCGGCCCCAAGTGCTTTGCAAAGAGAATCCGCAAAAACCCCAAGATACCTAAACCTCAAGTTACCCGGAAACTTGAAGCATTATGACGGCAAGGAGAGGTCTGACACCTGGATCGATGACTATTACAACACCGTTGATTTGGTAGGAGGAAACCTCAATATTTCCTGCCACATGCTCCAGTTCTACCTTGTTGGTACGGCACATATATGGCTCAATGACCTCCCGGAGAACTCCATCTTTTGTTTGTTTGACCTAAAGATAGCCTTTGAGGCACATTTCAATGGGACCTACAAGAGACCTCACACCGCCAGCGGCTTGCAGGAATGCATACAGAAGAAGGCGGAAACTTCCCGAGAGTATCTTTCTCAGTGGTTAGAAACAAGAAACTCCTGTGAAAACATTGATGATACAACAGCTATGTTGGCCTTCATAGGAGGATTGCAGAGGGGAATCTTACTTCGGCACAAGTTAACGTGCGAACACAACACACGAAGACTAAACCTCAATGAGATGATCTCCATCGTTAGCATTCACTCAGCATCGGATGATGACGAAAGGCAGAGACTTGCAGGAAACATCCATACCCCTGCATCAGCAAAGAAAAACTACCACGGCAATAACAAGCGGATGAGCCCCCTGAAAACCAGAAAAGTGGCGGATCCTACATGGTTGCGATGACTTTCTAGCAAAGAGGTCAAGGCGGAGGACGAGGCCGTGTCCGTGGTGGCGGAGCCGGCAGCGGCCAACAGCGCAGTGGCGAGGTCACGACTGCGGGAACCCGCGCTCCCCAAACCTATGAAGTGTACATGGACATGCCGTTCTTGGCTCACATTGATCCTACAATCGGCAAGTCCACAGATACAAACTGACACCACAAGTGGGTAAACGACCTGAAGTAGGATGCAGAAGCAAGTTACAAGCGTGCCTGAAAGGCTCGGTCATGTGGCAAGGGAGGCAAAGGCAAGGAGAAAAATGAGGAAATCACTGAGGACAAGGATGAGGACATAACTTCTCTGGAACCCAAGGAGGGTACTGCAGCCAACACCTCCAATCCCATCGGAAAGCAGAATTTCGGTGCATATCATACTTTCCTCGGCACTCCCACTGCCCGGGCGAAGAAATCCACCCTCCGAACTTTGAAAGCCACGTTTCTGGCAGTTCCGCAGTACGTTAAGTGGTCAGAGAAACCTTGCACGCTTGACAAAACTAGACACAAATAAAACAAGGACGCTTCAAGTTTTTGCGAAAATTCTATGTTGCTCAAAACATAGAGTTTAGAGGTGCTCAAACCAGGAGTTTTAGAATAAGTCCAGTGGGGTGGCATGGGAAACCCCAAGCTTATTATATTCACCATACTTGAATTAATCTCAGTGTGATATTCCTCCATTCCCTGTGAAAAAACTTCGACACAAACTTTTCTTTCCATTCTTTTCTATGGGGTGACATTAGTGTGGTACAAATAAAATCATGCTTGCTGCTATTTTATAATAAATAAAATTATATCTTCATGAACCAGAGAGCACATAATTTTTTCATTCTATCATATCAAAATTTCCAAGCAAAAAAATCATTTTGATACTCAAAAGGATCGATGCAACATTGAAAGGCAGAATCTGTCCAGAACTTTTGCTGCAGCAAAATTGAATTTTTAGTAATACTTTGACACGTCAGGAATTTTAGCCAATTTACTTGTATATAGAGTATTAAAAGGTACAGTTAGTGTGAACTTATCAAGATTTTATGAGTTACAAAAAAAATCGTGGAATAAAAAGTGCAGCGCAGAAAAGAGCAACTCCATATTTTGTTTGCAACATTAAACATCCAAATGTGTGAAAACTTGATAATTAACTAGAGAATAAACTAAAAGAAAACCAACATGCTACAGAAATCATGTAGAACAAAAACCAAATATAAAAATATCTCGGGTTGTCTCCCGTAAAGCGCCTTCTTTATAGCCATATAGCTAGACTTACTTACTTGTTTTCAAGTTGTACGGAGATTATGTGGTAGCTTGAATATTAGTGATACCCCTCTTCTTCCTTGGAAAGTGCTTCATACACTTATTATGTGGGAATTGGAATTTAACACTCACGTCTTTCGAATAAATGATAGCTCTTGTGGTTCTCAAAAAAGGTTTCCCGAGATTATAGGAGTAGAGGTATTGCTACCCATGTACATAACAATAAAATCCACAGGCACATATGTCATATGTAATTCAATCATAACATCATTAACTCTTCCTGATTCTTTTTTAGTTGAATCACTAGCAAGTAATAAATCAATAGAGCATTTTTCTATATTTTTAAGATTAAGAAAATCAAATAGCTCTTTAGATATGACAAAAACACTAGATTCTAAATCTAGAATAGCATGGTGTTTCTCTTTGTCAATAGAAATTAAAATCTTTGGGATCCAAGCATCCCCAAGCTTAGGTGGTAGCATAGACTCATTATTGTATCTTTGCATATTTTATTTAATGACATATTAGCAGTATAAGAACCAAAACTAGTTTGATGAACATTAATGGTAGGATCTTTAGAGAATTTCTCAAGAATAGCAATCAGTTCATGCAAGATACATTTATCAAGATCTAATAGTGGTTCTCTTACTTCACTAAGCATTTTCACTTATTCAAATTGTTTATCATTAGCAAGCATAAGTGTTTCTTTTTCATCCATAGAATTTAAAGACTCCCAAGATTTATCTATTACTTCTTGCATATATTTAATAGTTTCTTCATGGTTCTTTTGTTGTAGGAGGTTTTTGAAAGACAACTTCTTGTGTTAAGAGATCAACTTTCTCATTTAAAGAATCTCATCTTTCAAATATTGCTATGAATTCTTTATTTAATTGTAGCACCCTACTGAAAGGATCGTATGCCGCACCTAGAGGGGGGGGTGAATAGGTGCTAACCAATTTTTAGTTCTTTTTCAACTTAGGCTTGACACAAAGGTAAATTCTCTAGATATGCAACTAAGTGAATATACCTATATGAAAAGGATATCAACTAAGCAAGATATAGCTACGTAATAGGAGATAGAGTGGGATAGAGGTAACCGAGAGTGGAGCACGCGATGACACGGAGATGATTCCCGTAGTTCCCTTCCTTTGCAAGAAGGTACGTCTACGTTTGGAGGAGTGTGAGTTGCTACGCAAGCCGAAACCAACAAACCTACGAAGGATTCACTGTGGATCTCCCGTGAGCAACGCCACGAAGGCCTAGCCCACTTCCACTAAGGGATTTC